>NW_017304269.1:1715663-1719784 GCF_001594115.1 Trachymyrmex septentrionalis | reverse complement strand
CTCTCTCTCTCTCTCTCTCTCTCTCTCTCTCTCTCTCTCTCTCTCTCTCTCTCGTGGCTTGATTATCTCGTGACCGGGGAGAGAGGAGAGCGCCCTAGCGATTGGTCCAGCCAGGAGAGATCATTCGCCGACGCGATATTCGATTTTGCACGACCCAACGGCCCCGAGAAATTCAACCTAACCGGATGTTTAATAGAGCAAAGGCGGTGGAAATGAATCACGCTTCTAAAGACATTTTATCTTACGTACAGGGTAAACGTTCCGACAACTGAATGTGCTCGGTTGATTGAAAGAATCAACAATATATTTGTAATTATTAAGATATGTGATATATTAATGAAATTTCTTACTAAATTTCCTCTTTTCTGGATTTATAAGATGGCACTTTTGGATCACCGACACGAGACCAAAGTTCATACGAATATTAATTTTGTTTTATATAATGTTTCTAATTATATAATAATACAGAATTGATTACATCTTGTCAGTTCACTTATTGGGACATTTACCTTATTATTAAGTAATAACCATCCCGTTATTGTCATACATACTCGTATATTATATCACACCTCCTATTCAATTAAAATCCTAATCTGCGGAAATGACACATTTAACGTTATTACGATCTCTACGCTCTACATAGGTAATTCTTAGTTTCTCGCTTTTCAAAGTTCGATTTAACTTGAGATCTCAGATTTTCCGTGGCTGAATTAATGTACAGGGTGTCCCATTCATCACCGGTCGATTTGAATTTCGCGCTATTTTTAAAACGTCAAACCGATTAACCTCAAACTTCACATATGTCATCTAGACAGATGGGAAATTAATCATGGAAAAGTACACGGTGAAAGGACGCGTGCAAATTATTATATATAAAAAAATTATCAAGATTACTTCAACCGTTTGAGTTTTATTCAAAAAGTAGATCGATCTGTACACTTTGTTAAACGCGAGGAAGAAAAATCTAGAGCAGTTTAGCGCAGGAATAAAAAAAAAAGGCGCACCTTCAAGGCGATCATAAAGTCGTTCGTTTATAATAACTGAATAATAGTAATAATTTTTGTGTGACAATTAATTTTTTCCTTCTTTACAAATTTAAAACATTTTTTCCCCAGAATTAAAGTATATACGTATTGATAAATATGTGAAGGGTGGAGCTCACAGTGAGAACAAATTTTTGAAATTGAAATCTCCTTTATCATTTCTCAATCCAATATGGCGTCTAGAGCAATCAACATCGCGACAATATTCGCTTGATAAGCTATGTAATCTGTACTTACAAAATTGTAGTCCACAGGCTAGCTGTTTGTGCGAGCAAACAAACGTTGAGTGTTCCTCGAGAATTGCAGCTTAGACGTCTAATTAAAAGACGCTATTGTTCTACGAGAACCATTTATATGTATGCGCGCGTGCGTGCGACATACATCGATGCGTAGCATTTTATCGGTGAAACAGCGAAACTCTCGTCAGGGTTCGGTCTGCATTTCAGGAGGATTCGCCCCCTATAATTCTTCCACACGTACGCGTATATATATTACGTATCGGCCACATTCGCGCGAACTTTCCAAGTCCACCGTTCGATCGATTCCTGGATCGTTTTCGCATTAACGGCCGGGTCACCGCGCGGTAACGACCGCCCATCGAAATTTACGCTTGTGTTTCCGCATTATGTGCGCCATTATGCAACGTTTATATACCGGGCGGACGCGAAACGCGTTTACGGGGGGGCTACGCAACGCGGTTTGCGGGGCCCGCGCTCTAATTACCGCGCCGAGTCACGGCTGCATGACTAATACTTTCGGAAATTCGATTACTATCCGAAAGGGCATCGCGCGCGATCTAATTAGCGCGGGCTGTGTAGCAGCGAGTAAGCGAGCGACTGTTCGCATTGCGCCACGAGCGGTTTTCGGACGTGGCTTATGGACGGGCAACACGCCGCGAGATTCGCGGGAAATTGCGAGACGATAATGAGCACGCCGTAATGAGGAGATAAAACACGTCGCTATTTTGGATTGCGCTCCGCGCCGCCGGCTCGTCGAGATAAACTTAACGAACGACTCGGAAAATTAGCGATTTTCTAAAATCGCAGAGAGAGAGAGAGAGAGATTTGAATACTCCTAAAAAATATCAGTGTGGATTTAACACAGCGTGTGAGGTGTCGCTGTAATTCTTACCGTGTTGCTGTTGAATTAACAAATGTGGTATAGATTTATAACCGTGTATATATCAACATCATTGTGATGTGGATATTTCAAGCAGATGGTGTGTCAAATCCACATCGTTATTATTAATAAAGGTACCGGCGCGGTGAGAATTATATAGACGATGTTAAATCAACGTATCAGTACTTTTTAGAATGAAGAATCTCGAAGATTGGAAAAATTTCAATAACCCTTCCCTTCTCCGGATCTCTAATCTCTCGAGACACGTCGGCATTATCGAACACTCGCATAGCGAAAAACATTTGACACTTGTACTGCAGCCGGGTCTCGCAAAATTTTTCTGCCAAATTTTTAACATGACGAATTTTAACGATCACGCTATTCAAATATTTCGTGTCAAAGTGATATTCAATTCGCTTCCTTGTGTGAAAATAACACAATTTATGAGTAAGTAACATTACTAAAGAAATGTATGTATTACAAGTGTTAGTTTTACTAAAGAAATACGCTTCCGCAATTTGCTTACAAATTGTTTCGGTGTTACATTTCTTTGTCTCACTTCCAACGTACGCATCTTGTATTGAAATGACAGCAAAAATTTCGGCTGCCCGAGAGACGGTAAAATGTGTTAAAAACACAAATTCTTGTATAGGAATTTAAAAACACGAGGGAAGCACTTTTAGTTCCCGCAAAGCGCGTTCACGAGCGTCGTGATTGACAAATAAAATCACCGTAGCTCTTTCAAATGGACGAGGCTTCGAAGAACCGCAATCACGCACGGGGAATCGAAAGGGAAAGGGTACGGGTCCACCTGTCTATAAAAAGAGTCACCGGATGTTCATGATGGAGTACACCGTTTCCGGTGGGCGGCGACTGTAGGTGGTGAACATCGATGCCTACCTATATACGTTCACGTGTTTGCACGCGTTACGCACGTCTGCGTCTTCGTGTCTTCCCCCGACTTTTCTCCCTCCTTCTCGATTTTTCCAATTAAAACCGAGGCGCGTGTCCAACGGAAACACAGCCACGGAGAGAGTCGATACGTTATGTACACCAGATAACGTACGCGCGTTATGACAATAAATTTACATCTCACGATTGTACGCTCGATATTTAATATCCAATCAATTAACATTATAGTTGCGCAGTTTGTGTTTGACGCAGGGAATTCAATTGATTAAAGCCACCCTTTCTCTCGCTCTTTCTCGCAAGATGATACGGTTGCCTAATTAACTTTAATGCCGTAAATTATAGTTACCTAATTAATTGTAATGCATAACTGAATCTTTAGTGCTGAAATTATTCAATTCCGATAACGCTATATTCCTCTTACTCACGCGAACACGAGCGAGCGAGCGATCTCGTATCAACAATATCCATCTTGAATAATAGACATTCAAAGAAATAAATCAATATCAGCAAAGAAAAATGCAAAGCAGTACAAACCGATTGATGCACTGTTAAATCTACGGTGTCAAATTTAACCTAATTTAAATGCCACTGCTGCCACTCAATGTATCGTTATTTTATACTAAAGTATTGGATAAATTTGACACTATATAGTTTTTAATTTGTCCACTGTTTTAGAATAAGAGGATGATATATCGAGTAGGAGCAATGATGACTTGAATTAAGTTCAATTTGAGACGTGTAAAACTTGTGTGTATTATTAAAAATAATTGACAATTACAGATGACAATTTCCGACCACAATTTAGGTCATCCTCAGTGCAACAAATAAGTAGTGACACGTTAAAGGATTGAGCATTACGTTAAATTTCGATATAATATGGACGAGGTGCTTTGTAAAAGAAGTATAGTCGCAAATATAAGTTAGAAGTGATCGTTCTTGGATAAAATCTTCAACCGTCTATAATGTAATTGTCAATTATTGTCAATAATACACGCTATTAATGTCGGTTTACATTCACGCGCTTGCATTTTTAACTCAATAGATTTA
>NW_017304269.1:1686585-1715563 GCF_001594115.1 Trachymyrmex septentrionalis | reverse complement strand
AATGTAATTGTCAATTATTGTCAATAATACACGCTATTAATGTCGGTTGACATTCACGCGCTTGCATTTTTAACTCAATAGATTTATCTTGTACCATATATATTGTTCACTATTAGGTATCAAAAGAATAATGGTAACCGAATCCCTTGATTAAAAATAACAATTTATTATTTTTAATTTTCACGCGTATCAAAAAACTGTAGGTACGTCAATCCATTTTTGTAATTAATTTCAACGTAAATAATATTCGTAATAACGTCCGTATACTTTATTGTTAATAAATAATGAATTAAATGAGACAAATACATTTTCTTGAATTAAATCGTTTGAGTCTATCGTTTTAATTAAATTAATACATTGATAACAGCAGCAACCTACAGAAATGATTAAAAATAACTGAAATTAAATATATTTTGAGACATTATTAATTTAACGGCGCTGTATATCGATTAATCACACACACTCCTCTATCATTTGCAGCGAAAATTAAGCGCTTTGCATTAATCCCGCTATTCTCAGCTGCTCGTCTAATCGATAATAAATACTTAGCACGTCTATTTATATCTTCATTTCGTAAATCGCTCTTCCTTCTATTTTTATTTTATCTATTTTTATTTTATCTATTTTTGTTTTTTTCGACGTCTTTATCTTTGCAAATCACATTTCCTCTTGTTATTTTATGTATATCTCGTTCAATTCTTTCCGCTTTTCCATAATTTATGTACTCTTAGCTCATTTTTATCACTTTATTATTTGTTCTTAAAGAACTTGCCTCAAAACACTAATAAACTCATTCTATCTGTCTATCTTACTCTTAAATACTGATTCATACTGTTCTTCTATGTATTATAAATGGCAATCTCTAAGATTTATTGTACCTAATTACGAAAGCTTCATTTAATATTAATCTAAATGAACCTTCTCGGATCTCTTACTTGTCATATCTGGAAGTCTGAAATTTGAAGGAAATCAAATAGTATTAAAGAAACATTGCGTTCCCCCGTAAATTTTCAACGTTTCAAATTTCCTCTCTCAAATTGTATCTCTCTTGGCGTTTCTTGAAGCTTTCACGACACCTATAATTTCTACAGAGAGAGAGAGAGAGAGAGAGAGAGAGATTTATAACTGCTAAAAGGGACAGAAATCGAGATATTAATCGAATTCAACTAGTGTTACGGATACTATATAGATTTCAAACAAATTAAATGTCGCGTGTGACATGATTTGAAGAGCCAACGTATTAATTCGTGCGCGTCCGAGCGTGGATACTTTGTTAACGAAGGGCAAAATAAAATTTCAATCGAAAGCAAAAGTACAGGCAAATTTTGCATGAGCTCTTCATGAAAACTCACTGGGAAATCATAAATTCTATGATGATATTTATAAATTCTCTCTATGTTGCGCGTTTCATTTTTGCGCTCACGACGCTTCGTTACACGTTATTAATTATACGGCCACGTTTTATCGGTAATTCAAACATTTCCCCTAGCGGCTCTTTTTAATTCTGCGCGACGTCAAAAGTAAAATGTCGGGCAGAAGCGGCTAATTAATTACCTCCGTGGTTACGTGGGAATTCAAATTTATAAAACTCGGAACATTATTAAGAGTTCCAGGTGAATTTCGTATTTCGCTGCCACTCGATGACTCGATATTTTATGAATATACGCGCATATTTATCGACAAAATACTCGCCGCGCGTTTATGCGTGCTTCATTTTACCCACGCAAACCTGTCGTTTCTCATTAATTTTCTTGTCTTGTATAACTAATAATGTCTCGTAACATAATTAAATTCGTTTTCATCGATCGAGTTACGCGCGCCGAGATTTCCCCCGTTAACCAATATAATTATACCACTAAACTAAATTAATATATATTATATATGTGCGCGCGTGAAGTAATCAGTCTTGGTATATAATTAATTATTAATTTAAAGACTCGAAAGACTTTAGAAATTTAATCGCAAATCGTTAAAAATACAGCGAGCACGATTTATGCATTTACAATATTAACATTATCAACCATTTTTACTCACTAAAAGGAAATAATTACTGTCAACAGTAAAAAGAAGAAAGTGACGATGAAAAAGCAAATATTTTATGAATATAAAGAACATAATTAATGGAGAGTCAAAAAACGTCCAAACTCTATCTTTTACATAAGCAGAGCTGGCATGCATTTAAAATACTTTTATTTAGAACACATACATTTGTATTATGAATACAAATGTATTTCAGCGGAGCACACGAAAGTATTACGTATTTTATATTTAAAATCGGAAAGATTGATTGGAAGTTTTTTTATATTTTGTAATTCAAATCAAATGAGATTGATTTTAGTATTTAAAATACAAAATACTTTTATCACATCTTCAATTGATTTTCTCTTTCGAAAAGTAAGATAACAGAATTCGGAGGTAAATGACAAAGTATAGAATATGTTTTATAAATATTAAAAATAAATATTATTTTTCAAAATAAAACTGTCTTTTCATTTATATTTCGTTTCAGGTATAAAACGTTCGAGCCAATTTGTGGGAAAGTTTTATGCTTTTGTCCAAGACTATATTAATGTAAAGAAAAGATACGGTTATTAATAACTGCTCAGAATTTCTAGCGCTTATACAATTCCTATTTAATTCAGTACCGTTTCTTTTAGCGTCATCTAATTAACGTGGTGGGCATTAGTACTCGCAAGAAGCAGATAAAATCTTTTCCAACGGAAAAGCCACCTCCGCGTGTCGTTGCGTTGCAGAAACACGGATCCTATTAGCGACGTGTACATCTGTCTTCGGGGGAAAAAACGGTGACACGCCGTCGACAGAAATTAAAACTATAATCCACGCCAGAACGAAATGGGAAAACTCACCGTACATGCGGGGTTCGAAGACCTTCTCTTCAAAAAACTGTGATAGCTTGGCACAGCCACCAGCATGCAAAATACTCACCTGCAACATAATGAGAGGAAATTCTTTAATTTACAGCGAACAGAAACGCATTCTCTAATTAACAAAATAATACTGACAAGCAGGTACAGTGTGAGTAAACGATACAATAAATCACGCAGAATGTGACACGACGTAATAAATCATGTAACAACATTGTGCGATAAATGCCACGATAAGATGATAATTTGAACCGTGTAATAAAATTATGTAGCACACAAAAAGTAAGATTAATAATGTATTTTTTATTATTATTAATTGCAATGAAAAGAATCCCTTGTGTGGATTAGAAGAGAAAGCTCTCTTGGATTTTAATAAAGGTACTTTCAGATACAGATTGTTAATGTCACATCTTTCGATTACAACAAATGCGATGAGATAATTTTAATTATGTCATAACTATCTCACACAGAGTGAAATGATAAATTAATATTGTATGTTTTTATTATTATTAATCCGATGAGAAAGACTTCCTTGGATTTAGAAATTAAAAGGAAATCCTTCAGATTTTTTAATAAAAGTATTTTTAATACAGATTCTTATGTCAACTCTTCTCCATTTAAAAAGGAATTGAAAGCTCGCCTCTCTCTTTTGACAACGTTTGAATTATTCCGATGTACTGTACGGGCGGCGTCATAATCGAAATTTCTGAAAGCTTTACCGCACACAACATGGCTTCATTCATATTTTACAAGATCCAGTTTTTCAGACAGTCCGCACATTCGGAATAGAAAAGCGAGTAAAGTGTAGAGTGTAGTTAGAAAAAAAAAAAAAAAAGCAGAACTGCTAGAAGGTAAATAGAGTGAAAGACCGACTCCGGCATCACGAGATCGCTCGCTCCAGAGGACGACCTCGGTGACACAGGATCCTGAAATTGCAGCGTCGCCACTTTCGAGTGCTCGCTTTACGTTACTCGGCACTAGTTTTATTTCGTCTCCTTCGCGGAAAGGAGTTTAAAGAGCTCGGAGTGATTAAGGGCGTAGGACGCGCCGGGATATTCCGGGGAGCCGAAGAAAAAGAGGGACGAAGGACTAAAACTCCTTCCGGTTAATTGCCGCGTCACTTAGTCCTTGTATTTCACCCATTATCAATTCAGCGTCGTCAGCGGGGCTCATTTATTCGAGAGATAGAAAAAAACACTTCAACTTTTCGCTGAATTGATATATATCGGTAATCCTCTACAAATCAAGGATCAAAAGAAGGAAGAAGTCTGAAGAGAGACTGATTGAAACGCGTGTCAAACATTTATCTTTTATGGATTCTTTGAAAGGAAAACAACGTAGGTATCTTAATGTAATAAAAATTCTTACATTTCGAAATATTGGAATATGAAAAAAATTCCCTCGTCTTTCTCATAATATTGAGTCGAAAAATGCGTATATTTGTGTCATTTGTGTTTTCAGAAAAAAATTTGATAATTATACCGTTCAATACGAACACAGTTTCAGCTTTAGTAATCCGGTTTTGTTTTAATTTGTGGTACAATAATTTTAACAGAGTTACGAGCACTTAAAATCAAAACGATCTTTTATTTAATCTGTGATAACGTAGTAACAAAAAAATCTTAGAAACTTTTTTTTACGATTTTGCAGGGAAAGCTTTCATGATAAAGTCGAAAATTTTTACAAATTTTTTTCCAGCTCGTAGTTTCATAAAAAAAAAAAATTATCAAGAAAATTGACAGAAACTCAAAAGACATCGAAAATAGAAATTTTAAGCCCTTTTTTAAATTTTAATTTTATTTATTTTCACCTGCTTAAAACTCGTTATGAATTTTTGTTTCAATCCAATATTTCCAATATTATAAAAAAATAGTCATTTTTAATTTAACAAAATTTATTTTTAAAAAACTGCCTCAAACTTTTTCAGATTTTATAAGTTTTCCTCAGAGAAATTATCCTTATAAAATGGAAAATCTAGAAATCTTTGAATATTTCAGAATTTACATGTATGAAGAATTTCAGAAAAGCTTTCTTTCTCAACACTTCTAAAAAAGATTCCGATTATTTATTAATTCATATAAAAAAATTTCAACAATTTTCTACAATAATTATAACATACAATAATTATTACAACGCAAAAATTCTGGAAAATTATATGAATGCTGTTAAAAAAAATTCTTCAGAATCTACGTAAAAAGATAATCATGCCTAAAAATAACAGTTTACGTATATAAATACAAGTTAATTAAATCTAACAATGACCGGTAAATTATTATTCTGATTTTTGTGGACGAGGTTTATGTGTCTCTACATGCAGCTGCATCTGAATGTTTCATTATTACCTGGTCTCGCTTTTAGCAGATCGAGCAACAGATCATTCGGATATAAGAGGTAACTTTTACACAAATTTTCACTAAAATCCCAAAGTCTTTTTATCTTGCTTTAACGGGCACGTTTCCCTTTTTTGCGCACCCTTTACTTATCTACGAAGCGTGCAGCTGCATCTGCGCGATTATACTTTTAGCGAGTCGCCGTACGAGGCGGACTTTTTAACAAACCGTAACAGCAATTTAGATAATAGTTCGCCCTCGTATCTTAATGGCCGCTCCTCGTCGGGGCCACGTCAGAGGATCGCATTTTATAAGGCATCCTCCGTGAAATGAGAATTTCTCATATCTATTTGGCAAGCGAACGAGTGTGTGGGCTGCTTTTAAATTAGAAATAAATTATTATCTCCATCCCTCGAGGCCAACCCCGGGTGAACGCCAACCTACAACGGGCTTCATCCTACAACGACTCGAATTTACAGTAATACCTGATTGTAGGACATCCTATGTTCAACCTCTCAATCTATTTTCCTACTTAATCATCCCGTAAAATAGTGCAAATATTCCGAGACAGGAGAAAGGTAGAATTTGAAACGCGTTTAAAAAGGGAAAAACACCTTCAAGCTCTTAAGAATATTTTAGCTGTACAATGTACGAGTATCTGCTAAAAGTAACAATCAAATTGTAACAATCAGCCAATATCAGCTAATATATTTTCAGCCAACAAATTTTTGTCGTAAATATATCCTGAAACTGACTGCAAAACAACAAATAATTTGGCTTGTAATGGCTTTATACAGCGTATGATCATATTTTGCCGTGGTTTTAGATTCAAATAGACTCTTGCACGAATATTTATTACAGTTTCATACTATTGTAGGATATATGAAAAACTTGAATTAATTCGTAATGTTACGACCTTATCAAATAACTATTATAAAACGCAATAGTTACATAAAAATCAAGAATAATGGAACAATCTATGAAATTTTTATATTTTTATATTTTATATTTTTAATATTTAGAGATGCGACACGTACATCCTTAAAATTTCTTACAGGATTGTCAAAGAACATCGCTAGAGCTATGCCATTCATTTTGCGTTGTAATTATTAACAGTTTTAATAGCTAATAATTGAGAGATGCAACTGAGAGATAGAAAAATGTAAAAAATGTTGATTGAAAAAAAATACGTATTTTTGCGATGCAAATTTTATAATATTTTTTAAAATAATTATTATATATAACACGGTATAAATATCTCTGTTCTGCAGCGTGTGAATACGAGCTATTCTGTAATTTAATTTCGCAGCTGGGATTGTTGGTAAAAAAAAACTCACATAATTCTTTTTGTAAATTTTTCGATTATTCCAGCATCAATTGTCTACAAAATTTCATGCATATTTCGAATGTTTCCATATCGATTATCTATAGAAGGCAATTCCGAAATGTGTCGCACGTGTGTACATCGATAGCCATTCGTATTCCCGTAACATTTGCACCCTCAGCGCAGCCATCGCGTCTCTCGAACAAATACTTATGCAGGAACGAGGCGAAGTGGCTGTTTCTTTTCGAGCAGGGTTAGCGTGCGGTCCATCGGAGTAGAATGCGAAGACGAGCACGACGAGGAAAGAAAGGAAATAAGCACCTTCGAGCCCCGAAGGCCCGAATTATCTTTCGGGATTTCTCGAAGATGAGACGTCGCGGCTCCAGGGGAAGGCAGTCTACCAGAGGATCACCCTGCATCATCCTTATATCCGCTGCCTCCGTTCTGCATTTTCTTGTCCGTCTACGCTCTTTGTTCTTCGCGCTGGCCAATTTCGATGACTTTTCGAGGTAATCGAGCGCGATCGTTATATTACAAAGTTCTGACTCTTGGCTCGTTTCTTTCATCGATCCAAGGATCAATTGAGGATCGAACGATACTCGTGGTTAGGCAATTATCGAAATAAGAAACTCTGGGTTTAAAAACACAACCATGGACTCTTAGCGAATTTCTTTTAATTTATTTCATTTTCTATTTGCAATTCGATCGGAAATTTGGTGCTAATTTATTATTACACAAATTTCGTGTAAAAAAAAAAATTGTGCAGGTATTTGTGTTGGAAACGGTCCATTCACGTTTTGTAACAGTTTACGTAAAATTTTTTAACATATTCAAGTATTAACTTAACATAATGCGATTATGTTATTTAAAGACTTTGTGTCAAATTACTCAACGTTTTTTAGTATCAAAATGGCATTTATGAATAAACGAACAAATAACATAAAAATAAAGTGATGTAAAATGTAAACTCTAAGACAGATAAGAGAGAGAGAGAGAGTAAAATATGGGTTAATTTAACATATATGTTAATTTAAAAAAAAAAAAAAAATACTTCCACGGTTTGTTTACTCTTTTGTTTTATTCTTTTGCATAATATTTGTGTAACCTTCTAACATATTCATATCTTGTGTTAAATTAACCCAACAAAATTTGTAGACCGTTCGGGACATAACAAACAAAATTAAGTAACTTTTAAATGTGTAAGAGAACCGTGTTGAAATTTTGCACAGATATTCGGACGTATAATAATAACAGAATAATCAATGAAATTTTCATAATTCGTTTTGACACTGTATTGAGATGCGACAAAGCACATCCTTACGATCCTACGAATGACTCGATCCGAAATGTTCTCCCGATCTCGCGCTCGCCTCCTTCGGATTCTTCGAGATGGCCTTGGAGGAACGCAACGGAGGTTAAAATCGTGACGGATGCTGCGCGAGCGAGCGCACGACGTTGCTGGACCACCTTGTGCGTCGCCACGTTAACCTTTGACCAACGGCCAACCGACGGGAATACGTACCGACAACTTCTTGAACTTAAGGATACGTATGGTATCCGGAGATTTTACGAAACAAAGAATGTACACGAACAGAGATCACAAGTACCTACTTTTTGGACTGGATTTTACTTTGCGGTAACTTTGCCTCGTAGAAGATCAACGGATCGGAGTCCAAAAAAGTAAAAATCTAGGCTACGTGTGATAATAATTATCTCGCAATTTAATTTTAATTAGAGCAACAATTTATTTTACATTTATTTTACTTTATCCTTCTGATATTTACTTCAGTGTGATGACTGTTTTCATTGTAATTTAATATTTTTATCTCTGCTGTAATTTTAGTGTCTTGTTTCATCGCTCGATAATTATATTTTTCTCGAACAATCGAACAGTTTACTTTATTAATAGCGGAAATTCGGAATTTCTGTCCAAAAACTTCAATTTTCACTTCCCTCGTTCTTTCATCTCCAAGAAATTCCGAAAGATAATTCTGGTTCGGCAAGCCAGGGTACTTATTTCCTCGCGTCGTCTCCGCTTCCTCTCCTTCCTAGCCGCAAGTAAATCTACTCTTCGGAATATATAGAATGCACGAATTCAAGGATCCTAGAAACTTAATAATCGTAAAATACAACGAACCCGGGAGAAGTGCGGTTAAAACTCCATTCTGAGATACAATACGGAGCGAATTGCAGCGTACTGTGAGATTCAAAGTTTCTAAAGCCTAAAGCTATTTAACACTCTCCCCTCCCCTCCCCTAAGTATTCAGAGAATCTGAAATCCAAATATACACCGTGGCGTTCTGAATGTTCGAGTGTCCCAAATTAAAAAACATGCCACTGCAGTAAATTCGACGATGCTGCGGTATAAAGTAGGACGGCGGCAATTTAACGTTTCACGAGTGGGAAAGTCTACTTAACGTTCTCTAAGGAGGTGAATGTATGATCATAATGCAAGCGCGGCAGCAAAGTGCTCTCCAGATAAAAGCGGGGGCCTCTAAAAGCCAAAGGCGGATAAATTAAGAGATCCTTTCGGGACTACCGGTTTTATCGAGTCACCCCGTGTGTACGCTTGTGGCTCCCCGTGAGAACGGCGAGTCGCAGCGAGACCGGCGATGCATTGAAAAATTATGAACGCCACTCTCTCGTGGCTCAGTTTATTGTTCTACGAAGTGTATCCCATTTTTCTTCGCGGCTGGAACTGTGTTAAAAGAGCCGTACAAAGGAAACATCGTGCTTGCTTTAACATCGCCGCATAAGAATCGCCGGAGAAAGGATTGTCCAGTGCCCATCGTTCAACTTAATTTCACGCGCTTATGAAAATAAATAGAAAGAAAAATGTGAAGACTTTTTCTTTCTTAAGCTTAATGAAAATTAATTTCAATGATTTGAATCTAAATAAAACAGTTCAGAGTACTTTCGTGAAAAGAATGATTTTGCTGAAATGTCTACACAAGGGGTATCTAAAAATTTAGCTTAAAAATATATAGATTTAAAAATAATCTTATCGAATTATCTTAAAATATTATAATTATATTGTGTATGTAGGACACGCTTAAGCTTGTTACTAGAATATCGGAATTCTATTTGCAATACAACTCATTATATTTGAATTTTCCTATGTAATTATTTTGGTCCAACAAAATTATTTTCAAATCTGTATCTTTAGATATTTTAAATCGTTCTTTCCGTGTAAGAATTTAATTAGATTTGACACAGATATAAGAATAATTTTGTTGGATTTGCATCTAACTAAAATCTTAGCAAAATCGTTCTTTCCGTTAAAGTATTCCAAATTTACTCTATATTTTACAGATAATTGAAATTCATCAAAATAATTATGAAAGTAGAAAGTGCAAACGTAAATGCAGCAATGCTGAAAACATTTTTATATTCTCACTTGAGCGCCCTACAGAATTATTTTGGCAGTTTTACCAGATTATTTTCAGATATATCTCTGGCTGAATTTTAGATACTTCAGCAAAACACTTTTTTCTCGATATATGCGGTGGAAAATTATATTAACATATTTTGCTGATCTATTATTTCATTATGATGTAACAAAACATTTTGTAATAAAACGTGACATTTAATTAATACTTATTAAGTTATAATAAATACGACGTATTGGCACCGCTATATCATTATTTTCTATTAATGCAATATTTTTTCAGCAATCAATCATTTAGTGCAGTACGACAAACTTTTACTATTTATAATAATAATAGATTATTCAAAGGCTTCAATATTTAACAAGTAAATTAAGAATAAATAGCCAATGCGAGCCAACGCAAGACGTTTTTGTGAGAATAATTGTCATGTATTAAAAAAATTATTTCCCTTAATTATCTCTCCTTAATTTATTTTACTATTTAATTTACTATTTTCCTATTGCAAAAGTAACATCCGCAACAGTATCAAACGTTACATCACTTTCAATTTCACTTCCAAGATCAGCCACACAATGCTACCCGACGGTCCCAGTAACTGGAACCGCAGCCTCGTGGGAGAAGACAGGGTGATTAAAAAGAAGAGAACGAGCAAAAGAGGAGAGGCAAGGGTCGACGGGTCCAAAGAGTCTGCCTGCCACGCCGCCGGTTCGCTTCCATTTCTTTTGCAGGGCCTCCCGTGACTGCGAGGAGGATCGTGAGAATCACCACCATTCTCGAGTCAAGCTTCGCTCCGAATGTTTCGACGGAGCCCACTGCCCAGCGGCTTCTTCCTCGTATTATTTACGTATATTTTGGGATCCTAATCTCCCGCACACTTCTACACACCGAGGATTTAAGACCCGACTCTACCGAAAAGTAGAACTTGAAAATGCCATCATTTCCAGATTGCTTCCCAATTTTTGCAACCCTTCTCGCCCCTCTCATATCCTGAAACTTTCACTCGTATCCTAAGCACTCTCTCTCTCTTCAAAGTCTTACGAACTCTAAGAAATTTAATTCTTTGTGTTCGATATATCCTTTATATCCTAGGATTCTTTTATAGTTTCATATTCCTACGTGTAATTCCCTTTTCCTTTGATATCTTTGAGCTTTGAGCTCAGAAATTCGTCAAAAACGACAACCTCTCTCTCTCTCTCTCTCTCTCTCTCTCTCTCTCTCTCTCTCTCTCTCTCTCTCAGACGCAAATTATTTCGAGCGACACTTTGGCAAAGCGAGATTTACATATAAATTGAGCATTATCTTTGGAGTGGGTGAGGAGTCATTGGAAATGGCTTTGTGCCCACAAATGGAGATCATTGATCCCCGATCATTCTCATGCGAGGTTAAGGGGGGGAGGGGACTCCCCTGGAGAGGTTCTCGGAATGGCGTGCGTAGGAGAGGGCATGTGCACCTGTCACGCGCGCTCACCCACGCCGCTCGTAGAATCGTAAATTCGCGCGAGGCATTGTCTTCCCGTACAAGGAACGCGTTCTTCATTCCGCGAAATCGTCAAAGCGGCCCGATACGCGGCGTCTTCGATTACAACGGAGAAGACAACGTGCGGTACGTGACACCGTCATGCATACCTTCGAGTCGCGCCGAAGGCATTCGTAAGCGTAATGGGAAATGTTGACGGCGAAACCCGCTGCGAAGTGTATTTCGCGAACGAAACTTTTGTAAACACCACCATTGCTTGGGCGACGCGGAACGACGAGGAAACTCCGGGAACTATAATACGTGGCGCGTCATTTTCGCATTTAAATGTACGCACGTGTTGCGGTAATGTAATATTGAATTACCAGGATTTTATACTTCCACTTTATGATACATTATTACAATTGTATTGTATTAATATTAATGTTAATAGTATCAACATCAATTAATGTGATAAATTATACACAATTATATAAAATTCGATATGATTTTAATTGTATCATATTAATAGCATCTTGTTATTTCTACGTATTGTTATTATTATTAATTCATTGTTATCATATTAATATAACAGTTGTAATTATGTTAATATATCGCCCACGTTGCTGCAACAAATCAAGGCATAACCTAAAAAAATTGTCTGCTTGCGAAAAAGGACCAGACGTTAAAAGAAAAGAACAAAATATATAAATATACTTTTTATTCCTTTATACGGTTGGAAAATTTATGTTAACACATTTCTTGTTTTAAATGGTTCAAATTTCTGTGTTAATTTAACAGGAGATGGATGTGTAAATTTTTACAAATTACACTAAATTAACATAAAAACGTTGGAAACAAATTGAAAACATTTCTTCAATAAAACATTTATTTAAATTAACACGTACATTCTCACCTTTTTATTATTGTTTACTTCAGAATGCACGTTTTAAAACTACATTATTTTTACGTTATTTATTTATTTACAAATTGTGTTGTTTTAACACTAACAAATGTTAAACATCAATTTAACACAAAATATCCAACTAATATAATCGCATTACGTTAAATTAACACTTACAATGTCAAAAAATTCAACACAAAAATTTTAATATATTTCTTTTTGCTCTGTACAATCAGTTATCATAAAATTGCATTTTATAATTAATGTTCCACGGTACATGCTATTATATGTTATTTAAATATTTTGTGTTCAAATGAGATTCAGCATTTCTTAATGTAAAAATAACACAATTCATAAAGTATTGTTTTAAAACAGAAATTCTATAAATAAATAAAATATGTGTTAATTTAAAATATCATAAATATTAATTTTACTAAAAAATATACAAATTATATCAGTATTAAATATCATTTTACATAATATTTGTATTACTTTCTAACATATTCAACTTAAGTGTCAAATTGACACAAAAATTTGATTAGACCCCGCGTTTAGGACACGTGAAATATGTTAAACTTTTAATTCCTTACAATTCCAAAAATTCAAACTCATTTTTCGGAAAATTTCGTTTGTGTCGTGCCATTATTGCAGCAAAAGAGCGATACAATAAGGCATCTACGGAAGTTCTGCAATTTACATTTTGTAAGAGCCGCATTTCCCAACTTCGACGTCCCGTCCGCTCGTGACCGGCCTATCAATCTGGGCTAACAATATATTTACGCAACGCCAACAGCGCACGTCGTCGAGAGGAGCTTTTATTAGCCGGGGCCACGGCACACACGCGACCTAGTCACGAAACGCGCGTATCGCGCGTGCCACGCTTCACGGCGCGGATTCGCGGGTGGAACACCCGCGCGAGGACAGCGCCGTCTTCCGGCGATAAAATCAAGATATCATCGAACGCGCGCGGCGCCGTTATCAGACAGGCGAGTGGCGGGCGATGCGCTCTGCAAAGAGACAACCGGTGACTCCTCCGGGAAAGTTCCGGCGTCCCCTGGAACGAGCGTGGAGTGCGAACGAAGATCGCCGCCGCGCCGTGTAATCAAACTTTAGACGTTGCGGATAATACGACGGAGGCGTGACGTACGTAGTACCGAAGGAACGAAGCCTTCGCGCATTTCAAGATAACGATAATAGGAGGATAGCTCGTATTTTATCTTTTTTTCTCCCGGCAGAATTTCTCTAGGCAAATTCTGAAAAACGTTTATACGAAACAAACAAAAAGAGACTGATTAGGTTAATGGGAATCAGCGCGGTATGCAATGTCTAAATTGTTTGTAAAAATGTTTTTTTTTTTTTCATTCAATATTAATTAAATTTTAATAAACATTTTTTTAAAAATAATTCTTAACAAAACACAATATTATATTATATTTAGTAAATAATTAGTACGAGATCACGTTTCATTTTTTTATAAAATTGTACTTTCCTACTAAATATATCTTATGAATAATATCTGAGTTTTTAAATAAAAAATCATAAAATTCTTCACATATCAATTAAAAATTATATTTCACACTTATTTTTACTTATTATTTCATATTTATTATTTTTACAGTTAAAAAAAAGACAATTGATAATCATGTCCTTAATTTAGGACGCGTTAGTGGGACAGGGTTAAAATTTTGGATAGTTGGTCACTAAGTATTACAGTAAAAGTAAACAAAAGGTTAAATTTTTACAGCATAATTACTGAAATCTTGAAAAAATCTCCTGAAAATTCAAGATTTCTTAACAGGCATTTTTATTAAAAATTCCAAAAAATTTTTGAACGTAATTTTGAAGTAAATTATTGTTGTAATTTTATATATAATTTCAAAGAAACTATTTTTAGAAACAGACAGAATTTAAATTTAAAAATAAAAAATTCCAATTTCCCAATTCTGCTAAAAATCGATTCCCTGATTTTCAAAGGTAAAAATGAAATCCCCTAAAAATTCCAAGTTTTCCAGGATTTTCTATGCAGTAAACGCTCTGTTTTAGCCATTATCAGCAGAGAATATATCTTTCAAACGAGTGATAATGTCAAACGTATTCTTCCAAGATTCAAAATTCTCCGAAACGGTTCCATGGCCGCATGATACCAAATGAATGCGTGCATCCCAAAACCGCAGCAGGAACACAAACCGCAAGTAAATACCAAATAATTTGTGAGGTCCAGATTTACGTAGAAATAAAATACGAGATAATTATATATTGACAGTAATTACACTCTATACTCCAAATGCGCGACGTAATATCATAATATAGCGAGAGAAAAAAAGATCTCTCGCGTATAAGTGACGATTATGGACTTCCGTCTCGCCCGATCCTCCACACTCACGCACGTATATAATGATTTTCAAGAATCATTCGCGATAGATGCGCTTGCGTAAGTAACCTTCGCGACGACCGTGCAATTTTTCTTCGTGACTTCATTACGCGAGAATTCCAGGCCTCTCTCAGGAATAAAGTTATGGTGCTGGTCGCATCTCATCGGCTCTCCGACAATGGCTTTTTTCATCAACTATCTTATCCAAGCTGTAGCACCTCATAAGCTCAGTCCATATTATCCATCTCATATCGTGGAAAATAACCGGCCTTTGTTCTCCTCACGTGTAAGATACTCTCGGTGTAACTATATTACGAGGTGAGTCATGATATTTCGAATAATGGGTCATACCTCTTTTTACGACGGGCAATGGGAAAAAAAAAACTTGGACGACTTAATGATGCGTAACTTCGTACAATGTTACTTCCTCCGCAGGTGCGACAAATGGCGACAACTCTATCTATGCAGAGCATAATTGTGCGTTTATTTCTCCTTTCCTTTTTTCCTCTTAATGGTAAGTGTATTCGCTTTTACACAAAATCTATGCATATGTATTTTTAGAGCTTAAAATAGGTGGAGAGATATTTGAAAAGCGAATGCTTTGCAAAATATTAAAAGTTTCATAACCCGTTTCTAAAACAAAAATTTTTGTAATATAAATAATTTTCCTTCAAACTTCTCTGCATTTCATTAACAATTGATCACGTCACCTATTTCGATTGCCATTTGAGTTATTCCAGAAAGCAATCAGAATAATCATAGTTCTATTAAATTACTTTTCATAGCACTTTTTAATTACATCATTTCATTCGTATCCTTGAATTAAATATTATTCTTTTTAATATTCATCGCCCAATCACACTCAGATAAATCTGTATATCGCAATAAATTCATCCTCCATAGATTATCAATTAACAAAATTATTTTTACACTCTAATCCTAAAGAGAGACAACAAAAACGGACGGCTGAAGCAGAGCTCACCTCTAATTGAGTATTAATTAAATAGATACTTTTTACACGTTCGAATTTCAGACTTAACGAGGCACGGATCCCCTTTTTTTACAACGCCTCCCAAATTTAAATTTCATGTGTCAACGTATTCAAACCGAATAATCTCCCAACGCAAGTGGAAAAACGCAAAAATATTCGCTCGCGGGCGGACAGAATATTTTTTACATCCGCAGTTTAAGCAAATTTCGCGGTGTGCGACGAAGCGTTCGAATATGTGTGCGTCAGGGCCTTCTCTTTCCTCTCACCTCTCTCCATCTCGTCTTCCCTCTCTATCTCACTGCCGCTCGCATTCGGAAATCTTTAAGTCCTTGGATGTCCGGGTCCGTTCACCTCAGTCGTGTCACGCGAGATTAAAGCGAGACCACCGCGACTCTGCTCGGCTCGGCTCGGCTTGGCTTGGCTTGGCTTGGCTTGGCTTGGCTTGGCTTGGCTTGACTTGGCCTGGCGAACCCAGGCGAGACGAGGCGAACCGCGGACAGCGTTTTAAACCGCGAGAGGATCGTTTCGCCTTTATTGTTGCGCTCGCTCGCACTTTTATACTGTATATACAGGCTGTAAGAACGTCGCTTCCTCGAGGATCTCGACCACCGACAATGTTGGACGCGGCAAACCCTTTTTTCGACCCGCTCGAACAATAGCGAGAGCGGTCCAAGTGTTTGAAGACGACGAGCGTGGCTTAATAAGAAGAATAGGTATATCTATAATTATTAGGTAATATTTAAATTCCTTGAATAATGAGATAAAAAGATAAGAGATAAGAAATAGATAAGAAAGAGGTAAGCGATGAGAGAATGATAAGGCTGCACGACATTTAAGATGTATATTAAAGTGTAATGATAACGATAGTAATAAATGATTTATTGATTTCGAATTTTCTTCTGGACCTTCCCGATGAAGAACATAATTAGAGATGATATATTACCTTTTATTAATATCAATATATTAGGTAGTATATTAATTATAATTAGATAATACTACGATCTAAAGTTTTTCAAATCCAAATCTAAAGACCGCCTCGTAAATATAACAGGCTCGTTATAAACCAATGAAGTATAAATTTATACAACGGTAAATGAAAATTGACCGAGATATAAAATGAAGCACGATATATATTTTCGTGCAATTTATTTCAATAGTCTTAATAAGATTAATGTCATCGACCTGGTATATAATCAACCTGGTAATCTTACGCGAAATGAATTTTGTATTAAATATCCCATCTTGCAAATTTGAATATTCTTCGTTATTTAAATTAATTCCAAACGCTGAATAGGTAGATAGATCAATCGGCGACGGGCGAATGTGTATCGGGATAATTTTCCCGAATGAACGTTAATGGGAACCTCGCCATTCGCATTATACTTAAAATCGTATAAATTTACGTCGACGACGTTCACGTTTTGCTGTCATGATAAAATCTCGCGAGCGAAAAACGTTGCGCAAGAGGGGGAGGAAACGCAAAGCGCCGTCATATTTCAACGCACACCAGCGGTGCCTCCCCTCCCCCCCCCTCCCCCGCCCCCCTCAACTTCCGTTATTTATTTCTGGGAATCTGCGGAATGATTAATCGAGCGCGCGGCAACAAACAGACCGATGTAACGAACTAACTCGCTCGCTCGCTAGCGATTTACAACTCTCGATATTACCATTTCCCAGCGAGCTCCTCGTCGAGAGTCGTTATTGCGTTTTTCTCTCCTCCCCCTTCTTTCCTCACCTGCCATCCCGCGGCGACTTTCTCCGTTTCTCTCTCTCTCTCTCTCTCTCTCTCTCTCTCTCTCTCTCTCTCTCCCCCTCTCTCTCTTTCTCATTCCCATTTTCTGAGCACCTCCCGCCGTACCGAACTTCGCCGCGAACTTCAATAAGTACAGCGCATAAACACGACGTCCGTACCTCTTCGGATGCTGAAGTTGCGGCTGGAAATTTACGAACTGGCCTCGTCTGCCTTGCACACGCATTTTCAAGAACAAAGAACGTCGCGGGACCGACAAATAATAACTTCTGAATTTTTTGTCGGTCTCTCGCGTGATTTTTTTGTTTTTTTTTTTTTAACCCGACGCGACGGATCAATTTAACAATTTATGACGACAACAGAAAATGGAAGCGTCGATGATTTTTGAGCACTTTACGATTATATTGTAATTTGCGGTGAAAAGGAAAACTCGAATCGGGATTGAAGTGTTGAATAATTTCTTGTATGTTACCAATTATTGTGTTAAATATACACTATAATTTATAATTTATCTGCGTTGACTTCCATCCAGGCTATCTTTTTTATTTTTTTATTTTTTTCCTTAGATTTCCTGCTTTACTCAAGTCTTAATCGCTTGTCCACATTAATCCTGCCTTTCCCTATTTACGTTTAATCACGACAGTTTCCAGTCGGTTGCTTTTACACGGTAAATTAGTAACTCGGAGGTCAAGTGTAACGAACAACACTCCGTTATGTTTAAGCTGTAAGGACAGCTTTCGCTTCACTGAGTGACTTCGAGGTTCATCGCTTCGACAACTTCTTCAGGCTGTAACATGATTAAGTGCGTAAAAGTATGCCGTACTGTTACTGCTATTCATGAAAGTGATTCTTCCAACATTCTATTTTTCACCACAGTACTTTACTTGTCACGATGTTTTTCCGCGCCTTACACATTTGTCGCAACATTACATATTATTATGAGAAGTTAAATTGAACGAGTAATTAAACAACTGAATGTACTATTACATTAAGAGTACAATCTACTCAATGTTACAAATGCTTCGAAGTATTTGACTGACCAATCAGAAACACAGAATTTTATTAATTAATTGATCGAAGAAAATGCTTTTTAAAGCAATATCAAGTGAATCGTAGAGTCATAGATAATGAAAGATTTGTCATACAAGGCAAAAGTCCAGCCAAAAAGAACAAGCTTCTAGTGAAGAACTAAAATAGTGCTGTGATCACGTGATTTAGTCAGCTAATCGGTATCCATATTGGATACTCGTAAGAAACTAAAATGGCGGCAAGATAACCTAACTTACGCTACGTTTCTATTCGATGAAGAAACTTTCTCTTAATCTCAGTTCAACTTCACGTCTTTCTAAAAATTTCTTAGAACTAGAAAAAGATGGAGAGTCGAACGAGGATTAAAGTTTAATTACATTGGTAAAAACACATTTAGAGAGTAAGAGCTTGAACATTCCGTATAATCTATTCACGAGACAAATATGGCGGCATTGCAGAGGTGCATTAGAGGGCGGACCACGTAAAGCTCACGAAAGCCCGTTATACTCTCTGCAATGAAAAGTAAAATATTACCACTATATTTATTTAAATACCCAGACTCTTGTTTTCTCCAAAAGGGATTTTTTATATCTCCAATCTAATTAACTCCGTGTTGAAGCCTTGTTTATCTAGGACTTTAATGGCCAACGTCCAATGATATAAGTAAACCAAGTGAAGAATAAAAATACAATAGACAGAGATGATACGGATAAATCGATAAATAATGTAAAATGTATTACGAAGATAATAAATAGTGAAAATTTCCTATTTTACATAAACCGAGGAAGAGAGAGAAAATGTGTGCTGCTTGATACACAATCGTATCACTTGTTGCAAATTTTACTACGGGTTTCACATGTCTAACGTAATGAAGGGTTACTGCTGAAGAGCAAGTTAAATTACACGCAAGAGATCGAAAACGTTGCATCCTCGTGCAACTTCGGCGGAGAGCCCAAGCAAAACTGCCACTCCGCGGTGTAATAACAGATTACCGATAACAAGTCCGCGCGAACATCATGATGGACTTTCTCCTCCCGGATCTCCGAGGATGAAGGGCGGTGGGGTTGGGTGGGGAGGGGAGGGGAGGGGGGTGGGAGGGAGAAGGGACGGCGGATGAGGAATTGCGCCGGGATTCCGCAGAATTCGTGTATTTACCGCCGCTTTCCCGTACCAAGCTGCAGAATTATGCATCCGCGCTTGACAACTTCGAGAAAGCGTGGGATTCCATGCCGCATAAACGCGGGGCTCTCGTCCTAATCTGCGGACGAGATGCGCGCGGCTAAAATGCACCCACGTACCGGGTGGCCCCGTGAAAGATTTTCGCTGGACTTTCGCATCTCGTGGAATTTGTTCAGAACGCTAGCGTGGAATCGCGGCGGTGTGTGTTTTGTGCACCGCGGCTTGACAAATACGGCTCGTAAAATACTGCATACGTCAAATAACGTGGGTACAAATGCGAACATGTGCGACACGGCACTTTTTTCGATTTCGCTTCAGAACTCGAGTCTTGCTCGGAGCGTAAATGATTAGATCCGTCATAAGAATCAATCGCTCCGGTGAGCAGATTTGCATTCTGAAATCCATCGAAAAAGAAGTGTCGCAACCTTTCTGCGGTGTCCGCTGAACAAGCTAATTTGCACAGTAATGTGTTTTTCAAAAACAAACAAAAAAAGAAATAGAAGACGAACTGATATCTTTTTTTTTTTAACTCTCCGCCGACAACGTGAAATGTTAAGTGGTTGTTTCTGTTAGCAATTAGGAGTCTTCGAGAAACAGAGTAAACTTTTTTATTGCTCCGGATCACATAAAAATCTAAAATAACTTCACAAGGCTTTAACAACGAGTTCTTATTATCGTAGAAGCCAAATTGTATTTTACTTATTTTTTGCAGATTTAAATTCATCTGCCAGAATTCACAATCAAAATATATCGATGATGCATTTAAGGACTTTACGTTGTCGGCGAAGTGTTAATAAAAAAAAAGTCTGTTATTATTTTTTCACATTAAGAAAAAGTCTGGTAATAATAATCAAGTCTAGTTGCTTTGGTGAAATAATTTCACAATTAAACATCCGGTTAATATAAAATCTCAATAAAAGCTAATTTTACTTTTTTAAATATTATATTGTACTTTTACGAATTGAAAAAGTAATTTACTGAATTTTATTAAATATTTGTTTAAACATATTTAATTTAAAGTATAATTTTTTTATTTAGAATAAACATTTATTTCTGTAAATAAATATTTCGTTGGTACTAGTCAAACAAATATTTAACAAAATTCAGTAGTTTTCTTCGGTGTAATTATAAAATAATTAGATAGAGTATTGTTGTGCTTGGAGTATTGCTAATACTTATTAAATATTGCACCAATGTTTACGTTAAGAAAAATACACTTGACAACTATTAATAAACTGTTTTTTTTTTAATCATAAATTAATAAATTATAAAATAATTTAATAAAATTGAAAGATATAAATAAATAAGAGCCGATAAATGCATTCGTACATTGCATGCGAGACTTTTACATTTTCATTCCTTTCCAGAACGTTGCGTTCTGATTGGAGCACCATGTATAAGGTAAATGCGCGAGTGCGTTAATGTCCACCAGCTCGTGTGTTGGGCGACGCGATTGTAGTACGGATGTTCATAAAGCCGCGAGCTATTAACCGTAACACAATGGAGCGTGCGATGCAAGCAAGTTGAACACCGAAATTTCTTCGTTACGCGCCGCGAACTCAAATAACGCGAGAAAATCTGCTCTCGCAAGCGCAATTGAAAAGCCGTTATTAGACCGGACGTCATTGGGGAACGAATACGGGCCGAGTCTCGGACTGCAAAACGCCGAAACGACGCCCACAGAATTTCGATCGAGTCCAATTTCAATCGATGCCTATTGGAAATCGTGCATGTCAAACGCGTAACTTCAAACACAGACACACTATACAGTTATATTTACATTTTATTAATCCTTTCATATTTGCGTTGCATTTGTATCATTACATTTTTTTTTACACTACACCTATATTTTCCGCCTCGAATTACATGTATATATTTAGAATTTTTTTTATTCTGCTACATTTTAACTATTTTGCACACATAAATATTTTATAAAAAATGGATAAAAGCAATTACTTTATAAAAGTCACGAAAATAATACTGAGTTAGTAATTTTTTTTTTAGGAATATCATCTTCCTTTCACTAAATTTATAATGTCAAATTATAATTTGTAATTTCAGATATTTTTAATCATTTTTATTAGGTCAACATTGTTCACTCAATATAACGTAAATTAAAACTAAACTTAAACAATTTAACTCAAAATGTATTAAATTTGACTGAAAGTTTATTATTATTTACTAAATGAATACATTAATATGGACATTATTTACTGCGAAACTAACCACAGAAATGGATTAATTTACATTTTAACACATACAATAATAGAAATGATAAAAATGATAAAGAATAATAATAACAATATACATATACGGAAGTTAAAAATAATAAATTTTATTTTTTTTATAATTCCAAGGATTATATCATCGTTGCTTCTTGAATATCTAACAGTGTATTTATACTTATTTTTATTTCACATATTTTATATTTGATTATATATTTTTCATTTATCCTGAGTTATTCGGTTTACTTAAGTTCTGTTAGTTTTTTTTTTTTTCGTTCCTCTAACTCGAAGTTGATAATAGACAATTTCGTCAAATTTCGCTGGAGAACGAACTCGTTTAGTTTTCTTTTTACAGTCCAGAACAACGAGCAGCCTGCAGTAAAACCCCATTGCATCCCCGCTTCAACGTGGACTCGCCGCAGTTTCTTGCTCGCGCTGACGATTGGCCGACAATGGGAAAAGTTAAGGCCGGTAACAGCATAGTCGAAACTCCGAAACGACGACGATTTCCGAACTTTCCAAACGTAATTCGAACTACGCCCCCGCAATAGCGTTCGCGAACGATCGCGTTCTTATGAAACTGTTACAACAGTGCCGTTAAGGGCGAGGACAGCAATTCTCCGACTGGATTAACCCTTTCGATACCCCCGTATCGTATATTCAATTCAAGTTTCACGAATTTCACGTGGCAGTATTGAGTCAGTCGATTAACCGCTGAACGCGTGAATACTTTCAATATAAATAACTTGCACATGCGGGGATTATTATAATATTAATTTATACGTCACTGTTAAATTCATAATGCTAAATCGTACAATTTTAGTTATTTTTAATCGTTTCCGTAAACCGCGCCACTGCTACTCAATGAGTTACTCCGGTATACACGCCTCATCTATCAAAAAACTTAATTTATTAAGTATTATTTACTGTGTTTATAATAAACGAACTATATCAGTAAGAACTTTGTACTTTCTGCTACTATGAAAAAAATATTAGAAATCCAAAATATTTATTCTTTATATTAAACTTTATAATAAATTTTTTGAAACATTCAGTATTTCTGCCGCATATCCCATAATTGATTCAACTCACAATAATTTCATTAATATTACCGGTAAGAAGCTGAAATCATTAACACAATACTAATGTAACATAAAATTATCCTCACTTCTCCCAGCGCGGCGTATTTGCCGGAGTTATCCTGTGTTATTAATTTAAAAGAATGAAGCTAAATAATTTAATTTAAAAAAATATATTGAATTTGACCCAAATTTAGTTTATTATTTACTAATTAAGTTAACATACGTTATTACAGACCACGTTTTTTTCGAAATGAACTATAATAAAAAGTAACAAAACGTTATTTAACTCGAAAGATTGAGTCACCATTACTTCTTTAATATCTAACAGTGATGTGTGTGTAATACGATATAATAAATATTAATATGTAAAAAGATTAACGGGAGTGTAGAGAGATAAAAAAAATTCCTTCAAAAGATCTTTGTGAAAATCATTTTCAAACAATCAAAAGACACATTTTTATATTTCTATACATATTACATAAATATTTGTTATTATTTTAATGACATAACTCGATCTTTTTTAGCTACATATATGGAAAGAACGATTTTATTAAAATATCTAAAATTTTAGCTAGGCATAAATCTGAAAATGAATAAAAACACAGGTCATCAAAATAATTATGTAGGACACTTGAGTTGGTTACTATAGAATGTCAAAATTATTTCCAGTATTGTTTGTAACGCTTGAATGTCCTACATAATAATTTTGATAATCCAACAAAATTATTTTCAGATCTCTCAAACTAAATTTTGAAAGACTTGGACAAAATCTTTCTTCCAGTGTAAAATAACAAATATATCTGTCACGATTTGATATACTATCTCAAAAACTTATATTTTTTTCCCAGGATGCAATAGTGGATCTACTATTAATTACAATTCTCAATGCAATATCCTTCGAAGTGTCCGGAGAGAAATATCATTAAATATATTTGAAAAATTAATTAACGAAATATTTAAAATATGAAGCTGTGATAAAAACAAAGAGGGAAATTTTTATGAGAAAAAAATTTTAATTTTCCAAGCGATATATCAACCTGTGACATATTTTTGTTATTTTATTCATAATTAAAAAGATCCAATTATAGCAGTTATATCATCGAATAAAAAAAATTACGCACAATGCGTAAATTATTTCTTTATTTTTAAGAATGTCCGAAAACATATAAACGGTAATAATAAGTATTTCATTAATAAATAAATAATATAAACTCTCAATAACAAACGCAACGTGATTTCCCAGGGCACTTTATGTGTTAGCAAGAAAGATCAAAAGGTGCTGCACTCGGCGAAACCTCTATTTTCCGCGGAAGATTTTCGAGGCGCGGATAACGAGCTTAAAGCCGTTTTCGCATTATTCAGCAGCTTCGGACACCAATTTCCCGCGGAACATATTGGGGAGTACAAGAGAAGACACGGGGCCGTTACGTCTACATTAAAAGTTCACGGAGACAGCTTTACGAGGCGACACCCTGTAATTACCAGCGGGCCAGTAATGACCGCCTACACCCCCCCCTCCCCCCTCCACTTCCCGGTAAAAGTCAACCCATTTTTCAGAGCGCTTTACACACCAAAGGCGAGTTTTCCTCGTCATTCATTAAGCCACCACCACCCCCCCCCTCCCCTCTTCCCCCCTTCGGAGAAGATATCGTCTCGCCACTTCCATAAAGATCTTTTTCCCCCGCGACACCTAACGCGATCATTAATTACCTTAATGAAGGTCCTCTGTTTTGATTTTTACTTCATAACCTCGCATTAATGCTGTTTTATTACCGGGACAAAAAAAAATTCCATTTCACCCGTAAGTGACTTTAATATATATACGCGGATATAATTTTTATTCGATTAAAACTAACGGTTTAAAAGATAATAAATGTCTCGCACCGCTTTCTCAATTCTTTACCCTCGAAAAAGGAACGCGGAGAGCCCGCCGGAAGATTAATAATACCTCTATTCGGAATTTTATCCGCACTAGATAATGGACTCCTGGGGATTGCATAACGTTTAATATAAGACACACTCTCTTTGTAGAGAAAAAAAAAAAAACAAGAAGCTCTAGCATGTTCCGGAAGAGAAATACAAAAAGACACATTCAAGAGGACTTTATTGTTCGAAGGAACAAAGCGAGGACGAAGCGAGGATGAAAGGAATCGCGCATACGGTTTTACGCGCCCCAGAAATAAGAGATACGTAGGAGACAGAATATTTTACATACAAATGCAAATCGCGACAAATCATGAATTATAGATAGGATTCGAGGAATGTTACGTAAATATAAAAATATCTGTTTTTTTTTTACGCATGCGTCCGAAGAACTCGACAGCACGTCTACATCCATCCAGGAAATATATTATTCTAGAGACCGAGGAAAATAATCACAAAGTTCAGAAAGTTCGTGGCGCTTGCAATAGTTAACAACTGCGTTGAAAGAAAGAGCATTTCCGTACATATTATATACCTGCGAATAGGATTATCATATTTCGAATCGCAAAAAAAGAATACGCACACTTTTAAAAAAAAAGATAATGATATGTCCAGTAACGGAAGGAGGGAGTATAATTTTTTTATGGGAGTTTAATTTTTTAAATGTAGACATTTAGTAAAGTGGAATTTTTAGAATGTAACTTTTCATTGACAATTTTTATTAATATAACTTTTAAAACGTGAAACTTTGACTAAACTTTAATAATTAGAAGATTTACGACCTTAAAAAGAGCACTCTAGGAGAAACTGGGGTATTATAGAGTAATCCAGAGTGTTTACAGTAATATAACAGCAGGTATTATACGATTGTTACTTTGTTACTCACACTTCGCATCTAGGTGATAGTAATTAAACTCCGTTGTCTCGAGACGCATATACACCGTTAATGGTTTTTGTGATGTAAAAGTAATTTTTAATCATTTAGAAATGCTTTAATATTATCTTTGTAATAAAAGATATATATATATATATATATATATATATATAATATTAAAGGTCAGGTGCATTTTCTGTACCTCTTTTCTCACTTTATTACATTAAATAATCACTTATTTTTTTTATTATATATATACAATATATATATATTAAATGTGTTTTTAACATCATACATCACACACTAAATACTCGTGAGAAAACAAGGCAATACAAATACATGCACTAGAATAATAACTTATAAGCCTAAACAATTAATTTTGTTTTACCTTCGTAAGTGTTATATTCTATCCATATTTACATTGATCAGTATAAGTATATTTATGGATTTTTTTACTCTATTAATTACAATTATTAGTTGTAATTATATTTTGTTATATTCGGTGACTACGCTAAAATTGTGTAAGTCAACTGAAATTTCTTTCCAATTTTTATCATTATTTCTTGAATAAATCTACTTTTTGTATCCATCATTCATACCAGCGGACAAAAAAATAAAAATAGTATTTATTATGCAGTAATAAAAAGTAGATTCATTCAAGAAGTAATGATAAAAAAAATTGAAAAGAAATTTCAGAATATATTTTTATAAATATATACACAGTTCTTCAATTACATCCAAAAAAAAATGATACATAAAAATCTTATATTTAAAAGTACTTTTGAGAATTTAAATGTTTCTGCCTGGGACTCCCTACTTCGAAAGAAATGCCAGACACAACATAAATGTTACGTTACTTTTGTGTCGACTGAGTGGCTGATAACCCTATCTGCGAGGATCTCTTTCTATAACGGATTACGCAAAGTCGAACTCGAAGATCCGGATATTAAGGCAACGTGTGCCAAAGCTTGTTGAGAAATCGAGGAGAAAGGGGCACAACCAAGCTCATTATGGAGCTCCCCCAAGTTATACAGTAAAGCGATCTGAGAGGATTATGTTCGCGAAGTAGTTTGGCCGAGAGTACGGACCGAGCGAGAAGAGACGGAAATTAATATTCGATCAAGCGTGATAGAAGATGATTTCTCGCCTCATTCGAGTGTTTTGAACAATGAAAGGCAAAAAGAGAGAGGAGGAACATGTTCTATTACACCACGTGAAGTAAATCAATGGACGTATAATAGAAATAGATCACGTCATCATATAATAATGGTAATAATGGTAATTTCAAAGAGTGAAAGAGCAAAACTAACACACACACACACACACACAATAAATATGAAAAGAGTAAATACCTTCGAAAAGGAAGTGACATAAATAAAAAACATAAAATTGTTCAGGAAAGAGAATAGAAAATTAAATATTTAAAAATTAATTATTTATTATTACGGCAGTATTAAATATAAGTTAAGTTGGAGCTAATCACATTGCTTGTTTCAAGTTTTCTTAAAAGTAAATATAGATATTAATTTTGTTACACACGTTACCCCAAAAAATTATTTCTATTTTAATTTGTATCATATTTCTTTGAAAAGTATAATTTGAATTTAACTTATATCATTTTCCCTAATTAAAAGAGTGAATGCGTTTAAAATATAATTCGCTCATAATACAAAATTCGAAAAATTTTCAACCGAGGTATATCAATTTTCTTGCGGGAGTGCAATGTAATAAAAATATATATTTAAAAAATTGTTATAATTAATAAAAATATCTGTATAAATCGCAGGTCAACGCAGCTCGATGTAAAAAAAAATTACATTTTCTTCTCTCTAAATATTTATTTAATATTTACGCGTGTACAAATATTAGCTGTTAACATTCGTAAACCTCTTTTTGTGTGTTTCACACACAAAGTGGTGATTCAAATCGTTCGGACTATTTAAAGGCAGGAAAAAATGGATTGTTCGGAAAAATGGCGGTTTATCGACTGCGACAAATCAGCGAATTGCATACATATTTTTACGAGATTGGTTTTGATGGGATTTCTATACCAGATACACATCCCGCGCACTTAGCGAATAAAATTAATCTTTGATAATACCGATTGACGTTTCAACGACAAACACGACGGCTTTTAACGATAGAATATTGAAACCCCCGGTATATATACTCGTTCGTTCGATCTTCATTCGTCGGTTCATCATTGGCGGATTTGTCACTCGTGTCAACTCCTCGCTCACGAGTTTCGGTTTCCGAGCGATTTTTGTTCAACAGAAGTTCAATCCGGACACGCTGAAATCCCCGAATTTCCGGATTTCGGCCGAAAAGTGCTCGCATAAATTCAATTAGTATTAATACGCGCCTCGATTATTCCGATTAAAAAGTGAACATGGAATGTGCATGAGGTACGCGTAATTAATTAACTACAGCCGCAAGAAGACAATCAACAATAGTGCTCCATTTTTACGTTATTCTCTCCGTGAATGACGTCATCTGGAACTATACATACCTATTATCGTATTATCAATAAGCAAAACGCACACGGGAAACGATCGTATAACAAAACACAGCTACTGCGAGAAAATTGATATTATTCGACGCACGCTGTAGTATTTGGAAAACAACCTGCAGTGACTGTTCTATTGTAACACGCGAACTAAGACGATAATTTACTTTGCGTATGTTGAAAGAGCTTTGAGCTTCTAGAGTCCACTGTCAAGAATCTATTGTCTTTCGACATGAAATTATCTTAAAGGTGACCCTACATGATCAATAATACTATCAGTATTAATAAACACTGACAATATTGTTGATTGCGGTGGTTAATATTGATGGATCGAAAAGAATACTGACATCTGAATTTTGATTCTCTGAGCATCGGTATCGCTTTGTTAGGATCCACGTCACAGTTAACGTACGCAAAACTAAAGTGAAGTAATATCGTTGATCAATAACGCTGATCGCGTAAGGTTGTAAGAATATCGATACATAGTCAGTATTGCTAATTATAATTACAATATCACTGATCAGTATTATTGACCGTATATAGGGTCACCTTAACTTTGCACGCAGTACTTTATATTGTACTATTATTCTGGAGGGAGGAGTGTCTGTCCCCCAGGAAATATTCCCGGTCATTTATACCTTTTAACGACCCTACAAACAATACATCTGAATACACACGGATACGCGTGTTCAACCTTTCACGTGTACGCGGAAAAACGTACGTTCAAAGAACTTATATATAGGAGAAGAGATTTAAAAAAGATT
>NW_017304269.1:1682892-1686485 GCF_001594115.1 Trachymyrmex septentrionalis | reverse complement strand
AAAAAAAAAAAAAAAAAAAAAAAAAAAAAAGTTCCTATATATATATAAAAACCAAGTTCAATAACTCTTGACATAAAAACTTATTTTCCTTCTCTTTAATTATTTATTCGATGTCTACGCTGCATGTACAAGTATTATCTATTAATATTTATCAATATATATATATATATATATTTTTTTTTTATATTTCACTCTAATGATGACTCTGATCGTTCGATTCTAATTGAAGGTATTAACAAATGAATTGTCTGGAAAAATCGTGGTTTGTCGACTGCGACAAACCATCAGACCGAATACATAGCGGAAGAAGTCCTCTTAATCTTCTACAATGTGGGATTTTTAAGGTACAGTCAGTCCTTTTTGTGAATTTTACGAAAACGAATAAGTAGGGCCTCGGTATCGCCTTCTTAAAAAAATTTGATGATGTTGAGAATATACAAAGACGACAATATCCAATTGTATGTTTCGTTGCAAGAACAAATAAAAATCGTGCCTGTGCCCTCAGCAACTCATATTGCAGATTTCTCTCGTATTTTATATCTTTTTGATGTTAATTTTAATAAGTATACAAAGATTTTGCTTTTAAAATAGATTTTCAGTGCTTTATATCATTTCTTCACTGATACCGTGCAATATTTATAAAGATCAGACATACATAATTCATGAAACACTCGAAATTAAAAAAGAAATTCGTCCAGAAAGACTTGGTACATTAGAGAAACGCAAAAGTTATTCATTTTATCATTGTCATTTTATCAAATGATAGGAAAACTACGTACTATACCTTACACGGGAAATCGATAAGGAAAAGCATCGATTGTACGAACTGTGACATGTAACATGTTTATCTTGCAATCTTTGTATTCGTTTTGATTGAAATAAAAGAAATTTAATAATTAATCCGCTAAAACTGATTTTATTACTTGTTTTTAATAAAAACTTCTTTTTTTTTTATTCACTCATAAAAATTTTCATTTCCTGGTGCTCAAATATTTCAATCTTTTAAAGTCAACATCATTACACTACTTTTTTTTTAAGTAATATATATATATACGCTAAGTATGTAGTCTAAAAGGATTTCTGTCCATTCACTTCTTTAAAAGTTATGAATTTTTAACTTTTAACATATCACGTTTTTTTTTTCAAAACTCTTACATTTGAATTTGTAAAAAAAAAAAAAGAAAAGAAAAAGAAAAATAAGTAAAATACAATCCAGCCTCCATTACGACGAAAATTTATTATCAAAGATTTCACAGGAAGAATTATTTCAGGCTTTCACAGAAAGTTCCAGAATAATAGAAAAATCTGCTGTGAACTTTAAGTTTGCCTCTTGGCAAATTGGAACTTCGGCCACGTTTCAATTTAAGAGGCTTTCAGGCCGAAACGACGAATGATTTGGACGCCTTTGGGCTCGAATGTATGAATTCCCGAAATAAAATTTCGCGCGACAAGATAAGGGCGATCTACTCCTCGCGACATCAATTTATCGCATATACATAAGGGAACAGAGGCTTCGACCAGGGCGCATCTCTCGCGCATCCTCTTACACCCCCCGGCACCCTCTTGCCGCCCCCCGCCGCACCATCCTCTCTCGTCGGGTGCACCTGCGTTTCTGCATACACGTTTGCATTTCCCGGTAAGCGGTAACGTTTCCCAGAACGAGCGAGACATTTCGCACACACACACACACACACACACACACACATATATATATATATACGCCCCTCTCTCTTCCTCCAACGCCTCCCTCCGGGCGTTGGCGTTGCTGCGCTCCTTCCTCCCATTAACCCGAGCCAGCTGATCATAATCGCTCATCGAGATCTTTTGCGACTGATTCTCGCTGAATGAAAACGAGGCGATTCACTTGAACTCATTAATATTTTAACCCGAGCATTAATGCTAATGCGTCAACTTTGTTCATTCGCGCGCCCCATACCGGGTATGCCGTTGAAGTCGCGTGAGGGAGGTTCAAAGGGAGAGGGTGGAGTAGAGCATGCGGATGCGACGACCGCAAAGGCGTGACACCGGTGTGCGCGTTAATTATTTAATCGCCTATACCTTCCCTCTGCGACGTCGCAAATTGACCTCGTCGAGATTATATCGTCGTTTCAATGCTTTAATGCCGCCGACTGCGGCGGCGATCGAAACGCGCGCACCCGGTGCACGCAGACCGAGGGACCGACGACGTGGTGGCAGGTGGCGGTAAGAGGAAGCAGGGAACGCATTATCAGCTTCTCGGAAGGCAGTTTTACCTGAGCGTTACGCCATTCGCTCGCGTGCGCCGGCTACATGCCGGTCACGGTTGCCAGAATTCGCACAATGGAGCGCGGCGGAGTAAAGAGCGTCGTTAAAACGCATTTGGGACGAGGAAACGTAAGGCGTTTTCGATTAGGTTAGATAGAGAGCGTGCGGCTCGGTTGTAGGTCGCAACTTCTCGGAAGGAGTTGAATTATCCTGAAAGTAAATTAACTTGAAGAATAGCATTGTGTTTTAGCCCGGAATACAAATAGCCGTTTGAGAGGAGGTGGGAGAAAGAGGACTTTCTCGTCTGTGTTACACACGAGCGTAAAATTAATATGAAAACATTTGCGTGACGCGCGAAACAAGTGTCTGTATTGAGATCGTTTATTTATGTATAATGGAAAAAGATCCGCGAGAATTCGGTTTCCTTACACGAAACAGCAACTCTATTCGAGTTTCGAATTTTAATTTCGATTATACACAGGCAATTTTTACTTAACATTTAATCTTTGTAATCGTTATATAATTTCAAACTTCGTTTTTAATTTTCGTTATAATTTCATAATCTCGCTTCCGCTTAAGAACAGAGTTCTCTGTAATACTGCTCGCTTCTTGTTTTAATTTCTTCTATAATAGAAGTCTATAATAGAAGACGATCATTCCGAAGCTACGTCTTCGATTTAGGTGTAATTATTGAGAGAAAATTACAGTCAGGGTTGCTTTAAGTTAAAGATGTACCTGCATGACATTACAGTCCCTATCAAAAATTTGAAAAATTTGTTTAATGCGTTTAAATGTGCGAGTAACGCCATATTTTTCATCAACATCTTTTTTGTAGTTTATTCACTGTGTGTGCATTTCTTATCGTTTTGCATTCTTATAATATTTAACTTAAAAAATGTTAACAATACCTCGATTTTTCAGGAAAAATTTTTTAAGCGCTTGAAACGATTTATGCGAAGAGTTCATTGCGATTCAATGATTAGGTATTCCGTAAATAAACAAATAAGTAAATTTTCTTCGTATTTGTTTATTTACAGACTAATCAGAGAATTGCAATGAAGCTTCGCATAAATTATGTTAAATACTTAAAAGATTTATTTAAAAAAAAAATCAACATTTTCGTCAGTTTCTTTAGTTAAAATGTTACAACGACAAAGAACGATGACAAATACGAATAAATAAACTACAGAGAGAGAGAGAGAGAGAGAGAGAGACGTTGCTGAATAAAAATACAATGTTCCTCGTACAGTTTGTAATCTTCGAACTTTTGGGATCCGACTGTACGTCAGAATACGTCAGAATCTTTAAAGCTCGAAATCGATTAGATTCTTAAATTCGGAAATTCAAAG
>NW_017304269.1:1669459-1682868 GCF_001594115.1 Trachymyrmex septentrionalis | reverse complement strand
GGGGGCCCCCCCCCCGCCGTAAAAAGCGCCGTTAACGTCATAAATCTTCGCGCGGAAATTAAATTGCGTTCTTTCAAACGATAAAAGCACGCCGCCGCTACCCGCGGATGCGCCATTAATTTTCCGATCAATAATACGGCGCGTACGCGAAAGCGTCTAACGTGCGTGCGTGCGCGAGAGCATGTGCCACGCGCGCTTTCGCAGCCGCCGTCTTTGCAGACGGCAGCGCGTTGCGAATTGGCAGGATTTGCGTATGCGGTGCGCGGCGCGGCGAGAAAAGAAAACAGTTGTGCATTGTACGATTTCCTAGAATGCGATTTCACCCGCGAGACAAGACTGAAAAGTTTCGCGCGGCAACTCGATAAAGTTACCGCGCGAAGTTCAGCGGAACTCGCGCGACGTTGAAAAGGGATAATTTACCATCGTCTCTCTGCGAAGGCACGATTTAAGGGAGGCGCAAAGGCATCCCCGAGTATCGCTCCCTTTTCGTTGAAAGCCGCACGCGTGGAATACTGATAAAAGAAAATGCCCCCCCTCTCTCCCCGCCCCGCCCCCCCCCGAGTAATTTTCTTATCGAGAGGAACCTCCTTTCGCTCCATTAAAAGGAGAAAGCTCTTTCCTCTCTTTTCGTTAGAATTAACCTTAAAATCGAGTTTGAGAGTAACTTCCTTAAAATTAAAACTCTTCTTACATAAGTCGAGACTATGGCTTTGTCGCGATTTAAAAAAAAGAAAGAAATGATCGACTTTAAAAATCCTGTCTCTATTCCATTTTCGTGCGGAAATTCTTCGAGAGAAATTCTTCTTTCTGAAAGAGAAGTCGCCTCTTTCCGCGAGGACATACAATAATTTTAATTCGCACAATATTAAGTATTTTAATAATTCAATTTTCGTTCTGCCCGATGGAAAAGTCACCTCGGAAAATCCATATATCTGTCATTATACGTACAAGTTTCCCGGAAGTCACCCTATAATCAGAACGTTTGCAGTCTCACCACATTAGGTCATCGCCCACGACTGCATCAATTATTGACAATAACGAGCGAGCTATAAGACAACTATATAAATGATACGCGGAAAAATGACCGTGCAAACACGCGCGTTGGACGTACAACAAAACGAGAACAAAGCCACGCACACAACCGGAACAACGAGGAGTTACACACGATTCCGGTAAACGTTTTTTGCGCTATCCCTGATCCCGTATCGCACTAGCGATTGGAGATTCAAGCGTCTACTTTCGAATTTGCTTCTCTCCGCCAATCAGAAAGTAGCTGCCAGATTGCCGGACTTTCCTCTAGATTTGTCTTTTCTTTCCAACCAAAGGATTTCTTTTTTGTTTTTTTTTTCCTCGAGATACACAAAAAGTTTTGGAGAATTATTTGGGAAAAAAAAATATCCAAATTACTGCTGAAATATTTAGAAAACTGCAATACACAGGGTGCGTAATAAAATAACGCCCACTAATCGTACAGTGCTATTCCTAATAAAAAAAAGAAGCTTCGAAATATCTTTAAGAAACATCTTGAAAATATTTCACAAAGAACACTGAGAAAGACGTCTTAAAATTTTGCCTTTTATACATTTCGATTTTATATTCAGCGATCTTTAGAAATTAATATATCTCGTTAACTGTTAATTGCGAAAATTGCAAAATGGTAGGAGACTTTTCGACTTAGTTTTTTTTATTAGGAAAAGGCTTGCCTGCTGCAACCAATTAAAAGTGCTACGCCATATTCAGTCAACCTTTTCTTTCTGCCAAGAGATGCAAATCGCCAGTGTGATGCGAGCATAAATGCGGGCATAATGCCGATTAGCGAATAATATTTACGTCGTGCACCTGCGACTTTCGCGACGAGCACAATGAAAACGTGACGCTCCATCACGCGCGTTAAAAGAATTACCTATCGTGCAAAAGCGAAAGTTTCGCGATTAAACGGAGCTCCGCCTTAGAGAGACGAAACGAAGTTCTCCCCTCCCCAGAAAATAACGAAAGCAAGAGCGTCAAGGTTTTATGCAATTCGCTTCTGCAATTCGCTTCTGCAATTCGAGATTTTAATGGCGAAAGATGGCGAAAGATCGCTGCACACTTAAGAAAGAGTCTGGTAAAAACTATTCAAATATTGAGTGAAATAATTCCAATCCAACATTCGATTAATGTAAAGAAAAGCAATTTTACTTTTATTAAATAAACTCAATAAATATTGTGAAACACAGTTAATTGATAAATATTATCAAAAGCAATAAACTCAAATAAACAATATCTTACACAACAAATAACCAATCGCGATGTGACGATAATAAAATATTTAGGAAGATAAAATTATTTTTCGATTATGTTAAAATCGAATATTTCATTGGAATTATTTCACCGTTTGACAGTCTCGGTCTCTCTCTTTGAAAGAGTCGAAAAAATTAATTGCGCCGCAGAGATTATTACATTTATTGCACCGTCGGCGATATATTTACTTTGACTTCCAGTTAGAGAAAATCTCATCTGCGTCGTAAAAGTTATTACGACGAGCACAAGTCGTTTTATTTTTTTTTATTTTATTTTTTTTTTTTTTCGTTACAAAACATCTTTTAATTATAGACATAATTAAGCAAAAGAACCGGACGAAAGGAACGACCATGTTTATCGTGGAAAATAAGAATCCAACACAGTCGTAAAATTAGTAAAAGTGAAGTATCCGAGGCAACGATCTGCGACATAAATTACGGTGCTCGTAAATCGTCCTTCGCTTGAATCCGCGGCTCTCGTTTACATGACTCGCGATGAACTCGATGTCATCTCTAACAGAAATAGAAATGAGTGAACGAATACGCCTTCGGCGTGTAAACGCCGCCGTTTCTTTCTATGTTTTTACATTGCTAATTAGTAAGCCATGACGCATTCCGTCAAGTTTCTCGCGTCTCCGCGTAACGGTAAATCCAACATCATCGACCGCGAAACGTGGAAACAGCGACGATTATTTTGCACCTCCGCGCATTCTCTTCAAAACGAAAACAGTCTGGTAATAATTTCAATCGAACGGTTAGTATAACGGGAAATAATTTTACTTTTCGAAATATTTAATAGATACTACAAAAATGATACAACCAACCGTTTGGTAATAATTACTAAATATTTCAAAAGGTAAAATTATTTTTAGTTATATTAATCGAACGTTTGATTGAAATTATTTCATTCAATATTTGATAGCTATTACCAGAGTATCTTTTTAGTGTATAAAATTTGTATATCATTCAGCTGCTTTTTTTCCCAAATCTAAATCACTGAAAAAAAAAAATTGGTAACAGAGTGTTTACTGTAAAATCTTGTAAAAGACGTCCGAAAAAATTCTTGAATTTTATTCAGCCATTTTTGTTTCCAAAATTCCAGATAAAATTAGACTTTTTTAATGCTACTTTCAACTAAAATTGGAGTGCAAGCAACGCAAATAAAGTATATATTGAAAATTAATAGAGAAGATAAGGATTAATTACAATAGATAACTAGTTTCTACAGTACTTATCATTTTCTACAATTGAAGCCGCGAAACTTATAAAATAATATACTACTTTGCTGAATCTTCTACTATTTTTCTATTGTAATTTTTTCATCCAAAACTGACGAGATATACGAAAATGTAACGTGAAAACAACGAGGATGTGTATGCCACATTTATTGCTAACTGATCGTCAATATTTTGCATTATCAAGTAAAAGAATTATCCAAGAAAAAATGTTTTCCAAAGAAGACGGAATTTAAAATAAAAAGTAAAATTCCCCGAGTCCCGATAATAAAATTCTATCCCTGATTTTTAAAGAAAGAAATTCCCCGAAAATTCCGAGATCTTCCAGATTTTTCTATACAGTAAACACCATTAAATAATCTAGATTATATATAGTTACTTTAGTTAATTAATTTCAATCAAACATTTGGTTAATACTAATTAATTAATTAATTAATTAATTACATTCGATTAATATAACCAAAACTAATTAAACGCTAACTTCACTTACCTAAATATTGTCTTACTTTCTAATTATTGCCAATTGCGGTTGATTAATTATTATATTCGGTAATATTTACTAAGTAAACGCTGCAGCAAAAAATGCTGAACAAAATACATTTTGTAGCTGTTGCCAGACTTTTTCTTCAGTACGCAGTTTCCCTTCGAGCTTGGCTAGTGTTTCTCCTCCGCATTGCCGAAAAGCAGTAACTCTATACCGCCGTGGAACATTTGCGGCCAGGATTTACAAGAATAGCGCGCTGCCTAGATCGCGAAGCGATATGTATCTACATATCTCGGAAACGCAATTTCCGATCCCGCGGCAAAATATACTTTACACACTGCTTATTCGCGATCCTTTTTTACAAATCTCTGACCTACCTGTAAAAGTTTTACGTGATAGCCGCTCATCGAAACATACCCCTCTCTCTCTCTCTCTCTCTCTCTCTCTCTCTCTCTCTCTCTGTCGCTCTCTCTCTCTTTTTCTCTCGGATATGCGGTTTCCATTGGCGGATGATATCGCGATATGATAACGAGTCCGCTTACGCGAGAGATTCGAAACGTCCATCCGCCGGAAACATCGAGATCGATGGGATCCGGTTTTAGCGACGGTGAGAACGGACGATACACTGTTTCATATTCGTGTTGGTGGTACCACGTTATTTTCCATCGAAACCCGATCGCGGATAATCACGACGGTGTCCCGTGATTCTACCGCGCGGGATCATTAATTCACAATGTCGAGTCAGCCTGCTAATTCAACCGAAATCATCATTTTCGCCGTGAAGAAGAATTATCGGATTACGAATTTCAACGTATAAATTTCGATTTATTGACCAAAAGTACAAAGCCTCTCCACAGAATTAACGTGAACTTTCTATAGTACTCTAAAAAAAAAAAAAAAAAATACGGATGGGGATTTGAAACACTATGCGGCGTCTCATTGTATTAGTGCTAATATTAATTCTTGTAGATTGGATTTAGAGCCCTTGCTTTTTACATCAACGTGTGGATTGAAAACCATAATCCAACACACCATGTTTATATCCAACGCGATGAGAATTATAGACATCGTCTAGTTAACCTCACCCATATTTTTTTAGAAAGCGTCTAACGAAAGATAAATTAAAAGACAGTTTTATTGAAAAATAACACAATTTTAATTAGTTTTCCTTTAGATTTGATGACCACAATTTCCAAAAAAAAATTCAATAAACTAAAGATGCTTATAGTGAAGGCTCTATTATTACATTTTGAATACATTTACACTGAGAGAAAAGTGTTTGTGACCATAATTGGTAAAATAATTATGATTAGGAATTCCATTTTATAGTTATTGTTGCTATAATGTTAGTAATAATAACCAGTTTCTCTCAAACGTGAAAAAATTGTATAAATTATTATAATATTATGTATTACAATATTAATATATTAAAACATCAAACTGTAACTGGTAAATAAAACTGGTAAACATTTTTATACAGTAAGTCGAAATTATGATAAATATAAGTATTTTTTATGATATATTTATTTTTATTATTTAAAAAGATTTTCAAGCAGTGTGTATGATTATTATTAATAGCACGATTAACTAAATTATATGGTAATAGCGACCACCTTTTTTCTCTCAGCGTACCTTCTACGTTTTAAAAAACGAAGAAATTCGAAACGATGGTAAATTACCAAAAAAAAACCCCGAGGTTCGAAAGAACTCAACGGCACATAAAAATTCTGACGATTTAAAGTCGAAAAATCCTATCGTTCGAATTGAGTTTTAATTTCGCGGAAGATCGCGTGTCGCTCTTAGCCGCGCTTTTCGCATTTTCGCGGTGTAGAAACGCGGCTAGAAATCCAGCAGTTTGCAGAAAATACTTCATTTTCCCATTTGATGCATCCGTGATCTCTCTTAGGAAGACGAGAGGAAGAACGGGAAAAGCAGGGAACACGTTGACAGACGCCGTTGGCCGCGAGCTCGACGCACACATCTCTCGTCGGGATTCTCGTCGAAATGTCAAAAGATTCTCTTGCGGCTTTCGCCACTCCGCAAACCCCATCCTTCGTAACCCCTCTGTCATCCTGTCCTTCATTTCCTCCTTGTTCCCCGCATTTCCCAATTTTCAACATTCACTCCTCCCTCATCCCTCTCGTCACATACAGAGTGTCCCATTTGTCTCCTATTTGGACTGAATTTCGTTTGAATGGAAGACGGGGAAAATCGCGCGATTAAATTACTACTCGATCCGATTGCCGATCGAAAAATTAGTTTATCTTATCAAACGGAGCAAATCTGTACAGTTGGAAAACTTGTGTTGAATCCAACACACACTTCACGTGTCCCAACGTGATCCACTTCAATTTTTTTTTATTTAACGCAAAATATTACTTAGAAAATATTGCAGAAATGTTGTGAGAAAAATTATTTTGCCACAATTTGAAAAGAAATTGCGAAGGTGAAATTTTTGTTCAGTAAAATTAAAACATGTAATATAATTTATTAATTTATACGCATGCACTCATGTTTTATTTATTTTTTTATTTGGAATTCTTTTTTTTTTTTTAAACCACATTACTTTTATGTTATCTGTCATCACTTAATTAGTAAACTGTGTCATTTTATTATTGGACTTTATTAAAGGAATATTAAATATCAATTTTAATAGAAAATATTCAAATAACGTAAAGTCAACGTTGTGTTGAACTATAACATCTTTACTGTGTAACCAATTTAAAATTATTTTATTCGAGAAAATGATCTTCCTAAACCGCACTTTCTGTAATCCTTCCCCGTTTCCCGCAAGCGCTGAATACTGATTTAATTTTGAACGCGGAGAAGCAACATGAAGCAAATGTAAGTGGATACAACTGAAAAGTACAGCTCTTCCACATTATTGGCAAACATCTCTCGAAAGTTCCAATCGCTCATCGACACAAAGTTGCGACACGAACACGCTGACCGAGAACGAAACTGTTAAGCCACTGCACTTCCCTGTCGGTTCGTCGAATAGGACTTTGACGCACTTTTCTCCGTAACGAAATCGCGATTACGCTCTCTCAAGCTCGAAGATAAAACAGCCTTCTGCGAAAGCTTCGTTCTTCGAAGGTGAATACAAAAACCATATTTTTCGTAAACTATTTATACGCCGCCGCTGAAATATACAAAAGCCTTCAAACACAAAACCGCCAAACAAAGTATCGTCTAATTACTAATATAACACTCGCGATGTAATTAAATCAGAAATTTTCTTTTACGATAAGGGCACTTCTTTAAGAAATCGGAAGAGTAATCTGAAGAAATAGATTTTTCAATTCTATAGTAAAAATTTGTAATGCAGAATCGAAATAAATTAAAATAAATATTTTCGTTTGTCCAATCGAACCATAAAATTGATACACTCAATGAGTTTTCTTTCACATTAATCCTGATTAATATTCTTCAATTTCGGAAAATGTGTGAATCGGGTCAGCATGTAAAGTAACTGTCCCAATTACTGTGCCTGTCCTTATTACGTGTGCTTTTGTGCTTCGATAAGTCGTAAAGAAAAACTAGCGCAAGTAAATAAGAAAAAATATTTTTTTTTGTCAAGTTAAATTATTAATGCAATACAATACCGAGGATAATATTTGATTTTTTGAGTATTAAAGTATTTTAAATATTTTTCGAAAGATGTTACGAAGGAATTTATGTGAATCCAGTAATACGAACCGCAAGATTTGAAGCTTGTCCCTGTTAATGTGCCTTGTATTGGAGCTGAGAACGTTGTGTTATGACTTTGAAATAATAACGTATATAAAATTAACATAAACAATTATGCTCAAATTTATCACCTGTTTTAACAGCTATATGTTAAAATGAGTCAAATGTGGACAGGCACACAAATTGGGACATTAATAGAGCCATCGCTTAGAGGACTCACTAATAGGGACCAAAAAAACATCCTATTTTTCATTTCCTATTTTTGTCGAAAGCATTTTAGACTGAAGAAATATTAGAAGAAAAAGAAGTAGCTGAAAAGACAACCGATATTGATTGCAAGTAGATAAAATCAAAGCTGCAATATTTAATAATTAATATTTAATAATTAATTCAGTAATAAGCAAATTGGCTAAAAGGCACATTAATAGGGGCAGATACCCCATACAAAGAATTATTAAATTCTCTCCGACGTTCCCTATATAAAATATAAATTCATAATTAATGCGACCTGCAATAACTGCGCCCTATTAAATTCTTCACCCTTTATTTCGCTGCGAAATAACGTCAGTTTGAGAGCTGCTGCTCTCGTAAGAGATGAGTCGTGTACATGCGCACGTATATTGGAAAAGAGGCGTCTGTGAAAAGTGGGAAACGACTATTCCGCGAAGCGATTACCGGCTTCCGTTATTTCAAAATAGCGTCCTCGGCTGATCCTTACTCGACGCACCAGGATCATTATCCCTAATAATGCGAGTGTGTCATTCGTACATGGAGGAACGTTCGCGTTTCACGATTGCGCAAGATCGTTCGGAAGACTGACACTTTCAGCCCTGACGCGGATAAATGGACGCGTCGCGTCGCGTCGACCGCAAACTGCGATCGAAAGCGTCGCGACGGTACGGTTGCGATGGAAACGCGGCGTTCTTACCTCGCGAGATACGATTTGCGTTGTTCGAGAAGCGTGGAGGCTTAAAGAACCGTAAGCCTGCCGCTTTAATTTGTTTTCGTACGTATCGGCGACACAATTCATTTACTGCGCCCACGGTGTGAGAATATAGATGTTCCCACTCGACTGTGTTTCATTTGTGGTCTTCAAAATGGAGGAAAGTCCGAATATTTTTATTTATATTTTAGACGCCGTATTGAGCGTCGTCATTTACATGAAAAAAAAAAAACGAAGCTTCCTGTGTGAGGCATATTTATTCACTAGGGGGACATATTTATTTATCACATGGATATGGAGATGCGATATTGTAGTTAAAAATAACTAGAATTCTGATTGATATAATTATTCTGATAAAAATCAGAATTTTAGTAGATTTTACCAGAAATATTTGTCATCAATCAGAATTCCGGTTATCAACTCAATTGAATTCTAGTAAATTTAAGGAGAAAATTTGGAATTCGTCCATTTTCAAAAATCGTAGGAATATTTAAAAAAAAAAAATCATTTTGTAGGAAAAGTATCAAGCTTTCGCGATAGGTAGTCGAGAATTTTCTCAAATTTGTTTTCGGCACGTTACAGACCCACAAAGTGAGAAGAAAATTTTCCGTCTTTTTCAGCTCGTACTTTTTGGTACGTAAAAATTATCAAAACTCATACTGAACTTAAAAAAATGTGGTAAGCTTTTAAAAGTAGAGATTTCAAGCCCTTTGAAACCCTTTTCTTAAATTTAAATTTCATTCATTATTGACGAAGATACTGTATGTACGACACTTTGAGCTAAAAAAAAAGAAAACACAGTTACTTTCTTCCCAGCCCAACATTTTATGCTTCGATCTTATCTTATGTTAAGCAATCCTGAAAAATATGGCAGACAATCAGAAGTTATCTAAGGAGCTGCGCACAATCGAAAGAACAGGGAACAGGGAGCGAAGAATAAGAATTTCAACCGTGTATTATATGGAATACACAATTTCTGATAAGTTCACATTTTTATCCTGTTCTCCGTTCCCTGTTCCTTCGACTGCGCGCAGATAACTTCTTTAGATAATTTCTGATTAACCGCCATATTTTTCATAACCGCTTAACATAAAATAAGACCAACGTGCGAGCCTCTAAATCAGTGTCCAATCTTTCAAGTCGACCCTACACGGTCAATAACACTGCCAATATTATTGATCGTATGTGGTTAATGTTGATGGACTGACGTAGAATACTGACGGTGATCTGGAGTTTGAGTTAGGATATGATACACGTCGCATAGATATTGTACATAAAACTAAAGTGAAATAGAAAACATGTAATATTTAATTGGACTCTCTGATATCAACATAACAATTGAAACTCGTAATACAGGCGAATAAGAGCGAATTGTAATACTAAGGTGAAATATTAATATATCCTCAATAATACTGATCGTGTAAAGTTGAGTCGTAGAAATATTAAAAATGTCGAGGTAGACATCACTGATCAATATTATTTACCGTGTAGGGTCATCTTTATTCGAGAATCTCTAGTAACGTTAAGACGACACGTACATCACCGTGCAGTGATTTAACTGCAGAGTGTTTTCTTAAAAAGAAAAAGGTCAGTAATTTTATAGAGTGGAAACGCCCATATTCTTACACCATGACTGCGCCAAATTTGTTTTATGCAAACGTCGATCAACGTCGTTGATAATCAGAGTGGATTACGATTGCAATATTAAAGCGTGGTTTAATTACGCCCGACTGGCGATGACTGTTTAAAAAGATTATTGCACTGCACTTTGATCTGACACGAACGAATATGCGCGTCACGCAATTTTGTAAATTGCAGAAACACAGCACGTTTAGTTTGCGAGCGTGATTCAATTTGTATTCTTCAAGTAAATATACCGGAAGTTACGCGCTTTTCATAAATTCGGTAAAAGGGGGCGGAAAGGTAACCAAAGAGAAATAATGACTCCGTGTCGTATCGTATTAACGATTGAACCTGTTACCGTTATACTCGTAGTAACGGTATGCATTTTTCATTAGAAGAAAATTTGAATTTGAAATAGAATTTCGAATTGTTTTAAATAAATCGCACAATTCCGGAATTCGCTCTCTAGAAAATAAAAACCGTTGAAACTTCCTAAACTCCATCTATCGCACACAAAGATAATTCCATTGTATACATATAATTCGCCCGGCAGTCGCTCCGGCTTCAAACTCCGAAATCTCGACTTTTCCATTTCTCGACTTTTGAGAGCTAAATCAAAAATCCATAGACATCGGTGGACCAGCAAACAGAATAGAAAATTATTCTATAGAGGTGAAAATGCAACGGATCGTTCCCCCCCCCCCCTAAAAACCAATATCCGAAGCACGATGAATCATGTATGACCGCGAAAACTCCTTCGCGTCTCGTGTCAATTCGAGGGGGGGGGGAAAAAAAAAAAAATTCGCGCCACGCGAAAAAATCGCGGAGAAATAAAGGAACGGTGGAGGGCGAGGAATGGCAACAGAGTTACTTCTGGCGGGCGATTGTTCTGGCGGAATTTTATGCGCGCACGTACAGCTCGCCAGCACCGCCGGTCGGCGAACGAGCGAAATCCATATCGCATAAAAGCATCTATTTGTACCCCTTTTGTTCCGCAGCGGCGTTCGCGCGCAATTAACGAGCTTACGCGAAAGCCACCCTCACGTGTTTCGCCGACCATAATTCAACCCTTTCGAATCCATTCCTCCTTCCACCCCCCCCCCCTACCGCCGCCCAGTGAAAACTAAAAACGGGATATACTAGAATTAGGAGATATTTATGGACCTCTGGATCCCCAAGCAAAAAGATTTGGGATTATCTTCGTAGGTCGCATTTTCTGAAAGGCCTATAATATATGTTGGGTGTGCAACTCTCTCTTATACTTATGTTTTGTATATTTCTATATATGTTGGATTGGAACAAAAGTTCGTAGCGCTACTTAAAAATTCAAGCAACTGTAGCTTCGTTGAAAATAAAAATATAAAAAAAAGAATTTAAATTTATAAAAAAAAAAGGGTTAAAAGAAAACTTGTGAAATTTTTTTACTTTCTAACGCGAAAGCTTCAAATTTTCCCTACAAAATTGCTTTTTTAAAAACTCCTAAAGCTTTTTGTAAGTGAATTATCGCGGATTTAATAAAACGAATATTTTGACTTTGCTCATAACTCAATTAAAAATCAATGAACTGCGTTCTGCAGAAAAAGCAGCTTTACAACTGTTCTACAATTCTTCAATAGATTGCTTCTTACCGTTGGTTTTTTATGGATCCAAATGTATAAACCAATATATTATATTGAAGAATTTTATAAGAGTAGCAAATGCTTTCTCTGCTGGACGCAGCCACTGTACCGCAATTTAAAAAACATTCTGAAACGTTGGTCTATCAATTGATATAATTGGCAAATTTTTTTAAAAACATGAAGATAAATAAGACAACTATACACTATTCAAAAAATGAAAAATAACTTTTATCTAAAATAAATTTATTAAGTAGTAATAATTTTATAATAATATTATGTATATTATATATACATATATTAATGCTAACGTTATATAATAATATTATCAGGCATTATTAAATATTAATTCAATATTGTTTGATAATTGAATACATAAAAATTTTAGCATGTAAATTTTTTTATATTTTTTTCAGATTTAAGATAGACTAAAATTAACTGATGTAATTAATTGAGAGAAAGATATTTTTACTTAATTTCTAAAAGTAATGCTTCATTTTACTTGAATTTTTTTCACAATTTATTTCTAGATATTTCATTTTTGCTCTCAAAATAGATGAAATAATGGATAAATAATGAATGAATTCTGCCTTTCGAAATAGATCGCGATAATAAATATCATATTTACTTCCACGCTTAATCATATCACAATTATATTTCTGGAATCGGAATTTCAACTTCCGATCTACTTTCGAGCTGTCAACTTGGCCCTTCCATCGGCCCTCGAGACTTCGTCCGCCATTAAATCACAAGGAAGGCAAAAAGGGGAAAAGAAATCCGCGGTCGACGAAAGAAGTTCGGCGAATCGCGGCTGCATTTTTTTCCGTGAAATTTAATCAAGGCTATCCGTCCGAAAGCGATCGAGCCGATCCGAACGCGCCTAAGCATAATTTCGTGCGTGTTCATCGTCGACCTGCAGATGGACACGGCCGATAAAGATGTATCAGGTGGGACGAGAAAAAGACGAAAGAGCTTAGAGGAGAAGAAAAGGAAGACTCTCTTGAACGACCGAGAGGGTTTCAAATTATATACTTCAAAAAACTTAAAGACATCGTAAATTCGGGAAGCTTCCAAGTTTAAGGAATTAATATTACAATATAATAATAATGACTTGTAGAAATATTTGCATGAAAGCAAATGTAATAAAAACCATCACCTCAAAAGTGGAGGCGTTAATAATATTGCTTACAAGCAAAAAATAATACCTAATAAAATAGTAGGAAATACTAAATATTTTTTTAATACGTAATTAATATAACAAAATAATAATAATAACAACAAATGATATAATTATACTGTATAATATAAAATTCTAAGACTTTGCTGATATTTAAATATATTTAAATAATTTCAATAATTTTCTGATATAATTTTAAATAATATAATATCGATCACTCGAAGGTACTTATACTACAGTTTCCGTTCTACTGAATAAAATTAAGTTCTTAATTATGGGAATTTTTTAATTACTGAAATTATTCAAATATATTTAAATATCAGCAAATTTTCTTAGAATTTTATGTTCCAGAATATAATTTT
>NW_017304269.1:1662144-1669187 GCF_001594115.1 Trachymyrmex septentrionalis | reverse complement strand
TTATTAAAAACAACGGGAAAAAAAGTTAATAGCACTGACTAAAATTTTAGGTGCAAATTCAAGCCAATAAAAAATAAATTAGTATTGTATAAAAAGAATGTGCAGTCACACGAAAAAGGGCGATCAAATAAAAATATAGAATAAAATATAAATTTTAATTATTTTATTGAAATCGTTTAAAGTGTACGAATTTTGAGTGGGTATTTCACTATAAACGTCAGACATAATTACAAAATTATAACAATTATCTGAAATGGGAGCAGTTTAAGGAAATTGCGAGTAAATTTCCAAATTCCAGACTTTCTTACATTTTTTCCCCCTGACTTCTCCCCCAGGTCTCTCGGTTTTCCAGGCCTGTGTCAACCCTGTGCTTATATAAGCGGGTATCATCGCTGGATGCCTCCCCATTTGAGGTGATTGAGATTTTTATTACATTTGCGTAAAATATTTCACATAAATTATTATAATACTACAACATGCCTTTTCTTTTCATTCCGGCATCTTTCTGAGCCCCCACAGGGCTTCTCGCTTCCTTTAATCTAATAACTATTTGATATTCCACGTAAAATACTCAAAGCCAAGCGGGCGTCTTGTTGAATACCTACTCTCTCGATCCCTCTCTGCACTCGGCGTGAATACGCAGAACAAATATACCGTTTGACACCTGGAAGACCGTGCCTCTCTTGGCACAATGGCCTCGTAAAGTCCCACTTTGTCCTCAAAAATAATAAAGTTCCCTGGCGCGCGCGCGCGCGCGCGAACACGAAGGATCCTCCAGGAAAGTCCTCGGGTGATATTCCTTTGTTCCGTGCTTTGTGGTTACTCGACGGACGGGGCGGCCAAAGCTTGTCAACCGTTCGCCCAGACCCACCGAGGGATCCCATTCCCTGAGCAACCCCCTCCCCCCACCCACCGTCGGCACCGACCCTTCCTATCCCTCCGCGGCTTCCCGTTATTCCGCTTTGCAAAACGCTCCTCGATTTATCGTGAAATAAACAAGCGTTCCCAACCCCAACGCGATTTACGCCTTGTAATTCGCGTTTAAACCGGGACTGTCGCGACCCACGAGATAGCGCGCTGTAATTCGCAGGAAAATAGAGCCGACAAAGCTCGGGGGTGGATCCTTAAACCCTGTACCACACACTGTAATCGTGGTCTCCTGTTCTCCAAATTTACGGGTCCCTAAATTTCTTTTCTGCTCCTATGTTTAGAGTGTGGATTTTGCCATGAGAAACGGATGAGGCTGGAGAGGAGAAGCGTTAATATGCTGCGATGTAAATTTCGAAAATCGTGTGGGACATCAAATGAAGATAAGCGCGATCGAATTATCTGATCAACGAATTTTATGTCTTATCGAAATTTATGTCTACGGTAGAAGTTCCTGTTATAATAAGCTTGTAATGTGTAAGATATAGTTTAATAAATATCGCCTAAACACAAGATTGTATCTCGCTGACTATCCCATAGCAAAAGTTGATATTATTTATCTGGAATATTACTTTGATGGAATATTGAATGATATACTGTTTGTTTTATTATCTAATTAATGTCACTTAAAAATTAATATTAAATATTCTTTATTTATTTTTTGCAAGCATTTTAAAAAACGCCCAGTGACTACTAAAACGTCACTGAGAAGTCAAATATTAATGACGAATCACTTTTTAATAAGAGATAAAACAATTTTTTTAATCGAGTGTTTTATTCTTGTTTCTTTATAGAAACACAGGAAGGTTTTTTTTCTACAATTACACGACTGTTTTATACTTATAAACTTACTTATTAAATTAAGAAATTCATGAGACAAGATTTAGTTTTTGAACTTTCTGCACAGTCAAAATAAAAATTTCTATTCATATTTGTATTTTAAAATAATTAATATAAATTGTTTTCTGTATCGTTAAAAATATATTCTGAAACGCTTTGCATTGTATTACAAAAATGGAAAATTTTCTAAGGTAAAAATTAACTTTTTTTTTAAGATATTACATTTTGCAAAATAAAATTAATTATATCGCTTCCTTACTTCTAAATCGACACAACTCAAAAATGGTGATTCTAGTACCATGAATGAGTTAAATAAACATTTGAAAAATTAACTAACTTAATTTCATAAAAAGTCCATAACTGAAAACAGTTTCCAAAAAAATCGTTAAAATCTTCACAAAGGACAGGTTTTTTAATAATTATGAATCAAAAGTGATACTTAATTATGTTAAGAATATATTCCTTTTATCGATATTATTTGATTAGTCACTGAACTTTTTGTCTCTCTCTCAAGTTGAAAAAAATTAATTTTTCCCTTTTCTGACAAATTAAATTTTTGATGGTCACACTTTTAAAGTACGGGAGCGTCATTTCTATTTTCGAATTGTATTACAAGTTATATTTATTTTTAAGTTTGAAACACCTCAACTCTCTTCGTGTCTCAAATTTGAATAAAGTTGATCTTCAATTCCTAACTGATATTATTGCTCTGAAACTTTCGTACATTTTCGTAAAACCTTTTATCTCTTTCCATCTGTTTTAAAAAAAACGACGGGAACAAATATTTCTTTCCCTCGTAAAAAAATATATATATACGAGATAAATTGCAAATTTTTCAAAGGAAAACTTGATTCTCTGTCCCCCTCTCCCCTCCCCTCTCCCTCCCACCTCGGCGTTATTTCGCAATATATATATCTCGTGACGGAATACGCGTCTTATTTTCACGTTAGACGAGCTCTTAATGTAAAAACACAGCGAAAAGGGATTCTGGCGACGCGAGCGCGAAATAAAGATTTCGCGCGAGAGAACGAACGAAACGTTGGAATGCGGATCCGCGAAACTTTCCGTGAGGAGGAAAGAAAGAGGAAGAGAGAGAGAGAGAGAGAGAGAGAGAGAGAGAAGTTTCCGCATTTCTGTCTGAGCTCGCGGAGATTTACAAGTCACGTACCGGGCGTCGTAAGCTTATAAATCTTTAATGCGCCGTCTTTCAGCGCGCGCCTCCGGGAAATATTGCGCGAGCGATGAGAAAAATGTGGGTCAGACGCGAAGAATGGCGCTGGTAGGATCCTCGAGATATAAGTAGTCGCGGGCACAAAGATCCGACTGTAAACGGAAAACGTCTTAAGGGCGGTGAAAAGGGTGGCACTGAGGTTTTCAAAGGAGTAAACAAAAGTCGAGCAATCGACGGTCAAAAGAGGAATTCCGAATCGATTCCGAATCTCGATATGTCGAAGCGGGTAATTGGTGGAAAAACGTCAGAAAACAGCGGAAAGTCTGAAATGCACCACTAATGTGGAATCGGATAGTTAAATCCGGGCGTTCGTAAAAAAAAAAATTTTCCTGCTTTATAACAGATCGATAGCTTTTAATCAACGAAAGCAACTCACGGTTATTATCTAGATAAAATTGTCCAGATAATCGAAATAAAATGAGTCCGTCCAGATAATCTTATATATCAGCTTCATCCGTATCTTGGGTAAAAAAAAGATTTTTTTCAAATTGTCTAGATAATTATCTTTTTTTTTTCTTTTTTCAAATTATCTAAGATAAAGAACACTAATTATCTAAATAATTTGAACCAAATATTTTTTATCTAAAATACAAATGAAGACGGTATATATTCTAGCAAAGATAAGATGCCATTTCATCTGGATTATCTAAATAATTTCATCTAAATGTCAGCAAAACACATTAACGACTCTTCTTTTCTTTCCACCAATTAAATTCCTAATTTATTTTAACTGTATTTTTTAAGTCCAGGCTCGAGATATCGAGATAAAAAAGTAAAAAGATGATCTCCACGAGAGAGAAGAAAGTGCTCGCTGCTCAAAGAGTCACAGATACTCTGGGACTCATTTTAGAATCGGGTCTATACAACGTCTCGGTAGCATAAAAGGGTTATCGATACGTGTCGCTCGTGACGATAACAGGAAGATCTGTTAGCAGGTGCTTCAGGTATGAGGCAAGGTATGAATGCCTGGCGCTAAAAGGAAAATGTCATTCGCATAATGCGAACGCTCTCCGTGCGGCAGCTTTTGTGCCGAAAGCAGTCCTCGATTCGTTTTCATTCGCATTTATCACCCATCGGATCGTGTGCGAATAAAGGGGAGGCAAAATGCTCTTGGGAAGGTGGAGAACGAGCAGAAGCATTCCCTTCGCGAAAGAAAACGCGAGGAAGGATATTACGTAGTGTCACAGGGATTCTCAAACCGCGCAGAAACGTATTCTTCCATTCGCGTTTTCAAATTGTCAAGCACGGCTCTCAAATGAAAATTGAAAATATTAAAACACAATGGAGGGATATAACGCTGGAGTTGCCGAGTTGGGTTAGAGAGTCGCTTAAAAAAAAATTGAATAAAAGATAATCTGCGGGAATAGAACATCAGCCATTATTATTCTCTCTATTCAATATTTCTTATCCGAGAATTAATGTATTATTAAATCAAGTAAGAAGAATCAAATTCGGTCGAGACTTCATCTTACGATCTTAATGCTTAATACCTAATATTTCTAATAAATTTTTTAATACATTCTCCAATTCTTCACAAACTGAATGCCGAACAGGTCTTTAAAAACGCAGTCCTGACCTAAATTAAAATAGTCGCAAATCGTTAATTTAATAATAACGATGCTAATGAACATCTTGAAATTTATTGCGAAAAATATATTATTTTAAGTATATAGCTTTTATTTTTCTTATTAATCATAAATTATTCAATAAAGAATCAAAATATTCAACTCAGTTTCTAAATTAAGCAATATATATAATTTTTTAATAAATTGAAAATATTAAAGAATAAATGGTATAAAATTGGAAGTAGATTAAAGAATAAAAAAAGTTGAATAAAGGATAATCACAAGTATAAAAAAATTTTAATCTTCTATTCAAGAATTAATATTATTATTTCAAATATAGCTTTCTTATTAACAAATTATTCAGCAGAGATTCAATTTCTGAACTACTCGGCAATATATATAATTGTTAAATAAATGGACAGAATTAAAGAATAATTGAGGAATATAAAATTGGAGAATTAGATGAGAGTCGCAAAAAAAAGTTTAAATAAAAGGTAATTAGAGACGTATGAACATATTATTATATTCAAATTTCTATCCGAGAGCTAATTATATATCTATTATTACTTTAATTTTTCTTCTTTCTTATTAATAAATTATATATATTATTATATTATGTTAACATCTTTCGCTTTTTATAATTATCAGAAAAAAGAAGGGAGTTATATATAAAATATCAGTAGATATTCATGTGACATAATTGAGGGTAAATTCTTTTTAGCGATCATTCGCGAGCATTTTGTTTCTACATACATTTTCTTATATTTTTCTTCGTAGAAATCGAAAGTTATCATTATTATGTTTACAAGAAAAATTGGTTCGTTGATGCAAGGAATAAAATTCTTATTCCTTGTACGTCGTTTTGAAAAATAGTTTAACAAACTTTTTAATTGTCAATATTCAAGAAAAAATTGTATGTACATTGAAATAAAGTCTAAAATCCATAATCATGTTGTTACAAAATCGTTATTAATTATGCTTCAATCATTTAAAAATTACTTCAGAGAGTTGAATCAACAATTCTGAATTAGTTCTTAAATAATTAAAACATAACTGACAGCGATTTCGTCGACGTTTAACAACGTGATTGTGGATTTTAGACTTTATTTCAATGTATATACAATTTTTTCTCAAGTATAGACTTGAAATTAAAAAATTTGTAACATATTTCACATGTCTCAAACGTCCACTCCACTTTATGTGTTAACACAAAATATGTTAGAAAGTAACACAAATATTAAGTAAAAAAAATTAACATAAGAAAGTAATATGGCACAATTTATAAGCAAATTGTGGAAACATTATTTTTTAATAAAATTTATGATATTTATGATATTTAATTGACAAGTATTTTATTAATTTATCTCAGAATTATTTTTGAAACGCATTACTTTTATATTATTTATCCATTTACTCATAAATGGATCTTCTGTTAATTGACTCTAAGAAATGTTAATTTAACACATAATATTTAAATAACAATCACATTACATTAAATTAACACTCAAATATGTTGAAAATTCAATACAGAATTTTAACAAAGACTTGAATAAACACAAAATATTTTTACTGTGCAGCGTCATTATTGATCATTTTTTCTTTTCAAAGAACGAAGAAAAAAACCATAAGAAAATGTAGAAATAAAACAATTCCCAACAAAACGAACGGTCGCGAAAAAAGTTGTATTCGATTACATTCAAGGTCCCAAGACCTTATAGAATAAAGTTACAAAATCTATACCAATCTATACTTCTCAAAACAAGGTAAACAATACCACCAGTAAAACTGTCTGCAGCTGTGTAAGCTAATCTGCAAAATTAAAATGCACGATAAACACGATAAACACTAATTAATCGTGGCGTTATAACGTTATAACATCTAAGCAGTTATATAAAAGTAATTTTGACAATTGCTTTTGGAATGCAACGCGAATTACACAAGAGATATCGTGATATATTCCACAATTTCCCACCTATTCTATAACCGCCTTCTTTCCTCTATATTTTACGTACTTCCATTTCCGTTACTGTACTTTTATTACTTTCAGAGTGCTCTAGTTTTTGTCACAATGCAATTCTTAAATCCATTCTACAATTGCATAAACGTAGTTGTAAAGGGTTACAGTTATAAGAATTGACCAATCATAGTCGAATATTCTTCTCATATCCGACTGTAACTGGTCAAAGATTATTCAACTGTAATTGATCAATTCTTATAATTTTCCTACAATAAGCCATTACCTAAGCTTAAGTCTTAAGTCGTAAGAAATTGACCAATCATAATCGATTATGCATATATTTCTCACATTCGATTGTGATTGGTCAATTTCTTATAGCTTAAGACTTAGGTTTATTGTAGAATGCACTTAAGCTCGATTGCGCCAATGTTACTTTAACTTTGATCGAGGCTTAAAACTCTCTTCATCTCTGCCTCTCTCTCTTTCTCGGCTTTGAAAAAGAGAGAAAGAGAGTTTTAAAATC
>NW_017304269.1:1660341-1662044 GCF_001594115.1 Trachymyrmex septentrionalis | reverse complement strand
TCTCTTCATCTCTGCCTCTCTCTCTTTCTCGGCTTTGAAAAAGAGAGAGAGTTTTAAAATAAAAGTAACGTTGATGCAATTGGGCTTTAACAGCTTATTGTAAAAAGCCCATTACAACTTTAATTTTAATCTGTTCGATTTTAGCTGAATTCTAATCTTCAATTCAATTCGCGAGCCTCAATCTCCAATTTGTGACACGAGCATTAAATGTTGAGACGTCCCCAAAAAGGCCGGTATTCACAGTCAGTTCTTATTTCAAGACCGTCTTAAGTAATGTCTTAAGACGCTAATGCGGCCCTCTTATTGGTTCGTGACTTCTTAAGACGGTCTTAAATATAAGATCCGATTATGAATAGCTACTGGCTAAAGTTTTGCTTCGCGATGTACGTGAAAAGACAAAGTGGGACTCACCATTCGATGCTCCTGTATCCCCTGAGGCAGCAGTGAAGAGCCTTGAACGCACCCACATTCGCGTACTCCATGGTGACAACCTCCTTCGTGAAGCTCAGGCCGCCCGGCAAATTGTCGTACTTGTGTATCGAGCAGTAATCCTTAATCTCATTACCGAGACTGATGGTCGACAGTATCGCGAGCGCGATAACGGCCTGCAACTCGCTCGTCGACATTCTCATTTTCGCGTTCGTCATATGTTGCACCACTTTTTCTCGATACGTTTAAACGATCCACACTTCCGATCACACTCGCGAGATGTATTCGCCCGATATCCAGAATATCCGGGACAAGGACGTTCGAGAGTATCGGGAATTCCGTCGAATCGCGCGAAACTCACCTCTCGCGCGTAAATTCACACAGTTCACGCGATTCACGAACGACACCGCGTCGGATTCACCGCGCACCTCGTTACGTTCTCACAATTCGCGCACCGTCGCGCCATCGAGGCTCGCGACAAGTTCGCAACAATGCAACATACCGCCGGTGACCCGCAAGTCCGCGTCATGCGTTTCCCCCGCGTTTACCGAAAGACAACACACAACACTCTATTCACGGATCCGCGAACGTCGCGTCGCGTCGCGTCGCGAACCGCCTGAACTCCGCCGCGCAACCGCGCGAAGTTGGCGATGAGCCGAATTCGAATTCACGCCGAACGTCGCGCCAACGGATTTTCTATGGCGTCTCACGCGACGAAAGTCGAAATTCGCGGAAGCCCGAACGCCGTATCACCGCGGCAGTAAACAATATCTCTCTCTCTCTCTCTATCTCTCTCTTTCTTTCCTCTCTTTCTTTCTTTCCCGTATCACTCTCGGAATTCTCCCGACCGAAGACAAGCGTACGTCCGCCGTTGTGTTTGCCGGAGCAAACACAAAGCGTTTTGCGGAGCGCGTTTACCTGAGAACGTCAAACACTCGAAACGTCAGCGAGAGCTTCCTTCCTTTCTTTCTCTCATTCGCGGTCGTCCAACTACAATCCGCCGCTATCTTCTCCCCTACGTCTCGAGAGCCACAGCTAATATTTGCGCGTGGCAGCTTACAACGGCTTTGTCCGAGCGCCGCGATATGTATATTACAGCCTTCGTTCGTTTTTTGAGATTCCGGGATATCTCGCGTGCGCGCGCGCGCACGTAAACGGGACACGGCGCGACGTGAAGACAGCAGCGGAACCTACACACCGAACCGAACAATGCTCGCGCCGCGAACTCCGACGACTCACTGACGCGCGCGATTCGACTGATTCTCCCCACCTGC
>NW_017304269.1:1656343-1660241 GCF_001594115.1 Trachymyrmex septentrionalis | reverse complement strand
ACGCGACGCGATGCGCCGCGCCGCGGCGCGTGTTTATACACAAGCGGCGACAAGCGGGCCCGCGAGAACGAAAGTTTGTTTTATAAATAGGCAAACGAACGTGATTGTTCGGAAAATGCGCCGATCGAATTACCGCGATGTCGCGAGACGATCATATTCGACGATGCGATTTTGGGAGAATATACTATGTGCAAACGCAAAATGTACTCTTTCAATATTTTTATCATTTTATTGTAGCTTTGTATTTAGCTTTGATCGTCATAGGCTTGAATATGCTTATACTTGAGTGTTTGATTTCACATTAACACCCTTGTAGTATGATATCGGATTGAAGATTGAGAATTTGCTTGTCAATTTAATTGAACTTGTGATATTATTGCAATAGTTTAATTGCGTTTGATAAGTCCGGAAAAATTTCGGCGCGCAATTTGAATAACTACAAAAATATGATATATATGCATGTAGATATATAGGATATAAATAATTCACTGTGAATTATTTAGGCATTTAGAAGATCTAGCTTTGGCCGTCATAGGTCTTGAATACGCTTATACTTAAGTACTTTAATTTCATGTCGGTCCTAATAAAATCTTATTATTATTTTCCATTGTATTACAAATTTCTCCGATATTTCGCGATGAATTTTTTTAAGGAAACGACTTTGTAAAATCGATCAATTATTGAATCGATTTATATGTGTTAAATTTTGTCATTTATAAAATCTGTAATCTTTAGTTGGAGAAAATAATATAACTGTGATGATGATGATGATTCTGTTACGCGTATAATATATTTTTTTTATATTTCTTTACAAATGTGATTTTCTCAGGCATAAAAGAATTGGATGTAACAAGAACATGCGAATAATTTTATGTAACTTACAAAAAGGAGTTTGAAATCTGAATATTATTCCTCTGCTTCGGTTTCGTTATTTTTTAAATTATTATTGTTTACTCTATGCTATGTGTAGATAATGCAGAGAGATGAATGCGAAACTGAAAATATTTGTAATCATGTTTACAAAAATATTTATTTAAATCAAAGTATTAATTTATTTCTCCAAAAAGTGTATTCATACTCGCATTATATTCATCATTTATTTATTTAGTCGAATATTAGATGTATTCATTAGGCACACTAATTAATCTAATTATTATTGTTGTTTATATTTCTGCAGTGTGTACTTTAGAATAAAATCGAAATTGATTTATTATTATTATATATATATATATAGATTTCGAATCGATTTTCCGTACTACTTTCATTAACGGAACTTTGCAAAACATATCATTTATTACTAGCTTTTATAATTTTGCACATTTTAATACTGTATATTTTCCAAATTCAAACCTCAAAAGTGTATGTAATTTAACAATAAAATCGATTTGTTATTAATTAAAAAATTATTTTATATATACGTACGAAGAGAAAGAAATAGGAGGAAATTCGAAATTGCAAAAAATCCGAGCAATAATAATTATACAAAAAGAAATCTGAATAAACAAAATGAAATTATTTTACACTTCATTTTCGAGGATTTTCGTATTTAGAAACTCTGTATTTTATACAAAAAAAAAACTGTTATAAATTTTTCAACCGACTAATATAATTTTTCTTCCTCAAATAAATATGAAAAAAATACAAATGTGTGACATGACTGGACGCGTCACAAATAAAGTTAGCTTGAAGTTGCATCAATACCGACACGCTTTGCGTTTAAATTCTCTTACATCACGAACCGATGGTTAAAAAATAGAAAATTACATTTTTCCTAGATTGATTCAATATCGTGCGTGAGCAGTTATTTATATCTCATCTTGCGCGTTAATCTCTTATACGTACGAAACGCGGATGCTAAAACTGTCAGACGAAATTCTGAATTACGACGCGCTAACATCGTACATACATATTTCTAGTGCCAAAAATTGACACGCTTACCTCATTTGCAACATTTGCACTTATCTATTTGCACACACGCCTACACATATGACGTACGCACGTCGTAGAAAAATATTTTATATTTATGTTGAAAATCTGTCCTCGTTAAAATCTTTGTGTTGAATTTTTAACATATCCGAATGTTAACTTGATATAACGCTGCCGTCATTTGAATATTTCGTGTTGCACTGACATGTCTTCGTGTTAAAATAACACATTTTCCGTTTATGAAAAAAAAAATGAAATGAAAAAAAGACATAGAAACAACGTGTATTGCAATAAATTTTTGAATATAAATCAACAAGACTTATTAATTAAATATATTTTAAATATATACTGAAAGAATATATCTCTATATACACAATTTGCTTAGAAATTCTGTCAATTGTACATTTCACGTTAATTATCTACATAATATTTTGTGTTACACTTCCTGACATATCGCACATTATATGATCTTATATGAAATTAATACAAAAACTTTAAATGGACAAAGATTTCGAGCACGTGAAATGTATTCGATTTAACAGAAAATTTCCAACTATGAATATAACGCATAAATTAAAACCTTGCAGCATTCGTTGGACAGAAGACACCCGGTATAGGAAGATGTAATACCGTATGAGTGAAAAATAGAGACAGAAAGAGACGGAGAGACAAAGAGAAAGAGAGATAGATGGGAGGAGGGAGAGGGAGAGGGAGAGAGAGAGAGAGAGAGAGAGACGCGCGTCATCACGGTTGAAGAAACACGGATTCTGGCCTCTCTCTGTTCGTCGAAATCTCCTTCGCGCTCTCTCGGCGCGATTAGACAGTCTGGTGCACTCGTTGCGCATTTGCAACGTGCGCGCGCGCGCGCGCGCGCGTGTGTGTGTGTGTGTGTGGGTCTTGCATTCCAGGAAACATCGCGGTCACTTCGCTCTGTCTCTCGCGTTGCACGGCGCGGCGTAACGAAAAGCGCGCGCCGCGACAACGACGCGTCAGCAGCACAGCCAGCAGCGGCGCGGGTCCTGCACTCCGTGCGGACGTTGCGTCAGTTCTCGAATCCGAAATGGAGAAACACGATCTCGTATTTCGCTCGCCGGCCACCGTCCCAACTTCCACAACTGCTGGCTCAAATGAAACCTTCGCTGGAAGATGCAGCAAGCATCGCGGGATGCCAAAGTTGAAATTAAAAGATAATAATAATAATTGTAGGGGGTTAATTAAAATCCAAAGCGATGGAAAGTTTTCGAATGGAAATGTTCAATATAACTTTTGTTCTCCTGGAGGATCTCTAGGGGGATTGTTTCTGTTAATTTCACTTCTTAATTCTAATTCGATTTTTTTCTTACGTTTAAATTATTTTTAGTTTTTTTTTTCTTTTTTTCATTTCGTTATACTTTGACCCTTTTTTTTTAAGAACTCCTCTCGCTGATTCTGTCCTAATTAGTTAAGTGTATTTTATGTTGCCATTACTTCTCTCACATTTTTTTACGATTTCTTTGAAGTGCAGTTTATCAAGATACAAGTGAAGAATTAAACACACTTTCAGAATCAACGTCATTTTTATCGAAATTGAGATATTACATTGATATTTTAGATATCAAAAGAGCAATGATTGACGCAATCCCTATATATATATATATGTATATATATATATTATAAAAAAGACTTATTATTTTTTTAATTTCCAATTGTGTCAAAATGTAAATCATCCATTTCTCTGTGGTTTCAAAGCAAACAACGTCTTATATTAACGTGTGCAATTAGTAAGTAATGCATTAAATTTAAGTCAAATTTAATACATTTTCTTGAGTTTTTAAAAGTGGTGATTTATTATATAAAAATGATTAAAAATAATTCAAATTAGGTATAATTTTATTTATAAATTGAATAGTGTAAAGTTCGATTCAGAATCGGGGGAGACACAATTTTCTTCAAAAATTATGTTAATTAAACATTCCTAGATACTAGATTATGA
>NW_017304269.1:1655151-1656243 GCF_001594115.1 Trachymyrmex septentrionalis | reverse complement strand
ATTATGAAATCGTCATTCACATGAAAAATGTTTTCTTTAAACTATTATAAAAATATACTCAATAATGAATCACTTTAGAGAAATTTAACTTATCGTAACTTTGCTATTCCTTTTGAACTGTTTACATTTTTTAACAATAAAATTAAATAAAATTAAATAAATCTTCTTTTTTTAACTTATTTTATAACATCTTTCGAAATGTATCATTACAGTCATAGAATTTTTAATAAAAACCTCTATGTATACGAAAATATTCATTTATTTAAAAAATACATCGTAAATTATATTTTCAAAGTTAGCTCCTTTTCACTTTTCTTAAAATAAGTTTTGAAAATAATATGTTCCATTCACTTAATGTATATATATATATAACATGATAATATATTTTAAATATACTTTTAATTATTTTTAATAATATAATTGCAAAAACTAGATCGTTTTTTCCAATTCTCTAAAGATAGATTTTTTTTGTATTTCTGAAATAATTGAAATTTAAGTGTTCGGATATGCAAAAACATTTAGTTTAGGTTCCCATTATAAGTAATCGCGACGAGGGAATTTGATCGTTCTATAAAGAATTGACATAATAAATAAATGCGCTCACTATAAATAAGCATGATTAACGAGCTCATAAATAAATTTTGCACGTGCGACGCCTGATAATGATGCAGCGAGGCATTTAGTATTCATGCGGAGAAGGTGACTCATAATCCTATCTACCTACCGCGCCGTAATATAACGGGTGTAAATAAGATCTCGAGTCGAACGGCGACGATGACAAGCAAGCGCGATAAAAACGTGCGTGCCCGGCGGAAAAACCCGGCTTGTCCGTGGCTGTTAATTAAGTAATTAATCTCAGAACGAGAACGAAAACCAGATCCTGTCGGGATATCGTTAACATCCATCAGGTATAGTACTTCGACACGAAGGGCGTTTAAAGACTGATTATTTTAATAATGATTTGTAGTGTAATATCTCATTAATATGCACTGTCAATCTTTTGTTGTTCGACGCATACACAAAAGAAAATATTTTGAAAAAATTACAATTAGAAATATTGCAACAATTAGCAATTCTTTGAGATATGTAACT
>NW_017304269.1:1650539-1655051 GCF_001594115.1 Trachymyrmex septentrionalis | reverse complement strand
TGAAAAAATTACAATTAGAAATATTGCAACAATTAGCAATTCTTTGAGGTATGTAACTGTCAATTAAGTCAATCAGAATTTAATCAGCTAGTCTTTTCACGGAAATAATCTATGTATATTAGTAAAATAATAATTATGCTAGTCTAATAATTACTAATAATTAGCAAAATATAAAACGTTTTCCAGGAATTATTATAAAGCATATATTATTCAAGGAGATTGCAACCTTCAGTTCCAAAAGAAACAGATAGCTTTCCAGGAAATAGATATGTCTTGTTATCGAGTGCACATATCGTATTATTTTAATTGCCTTACAACAGCCTTTGCTTGGCTCGATTTTTTTTCAATTTGATGCTTATTTTCTGTAAAAGATAAATTTATTATTTCATATTAGTTTGAGTTGGTGATGCAGATTACGATAAATTAAGTAAATTGTTCTGAATATTAATTCAGATATTAGAGATTCGCGATGCAATTATCTTTGACTGGTCAAACGAACTAATCAGAACAAGAATTATCGATACATGATAAAATAGTATTGCTTCATACGTCAATAAAAAATATTGTATTCAGATAATAATAAAATCAAACAATCAAGATTCAAGAACACACAATGTTAAATTTAACAGAACTTACACATTTATAATTTTTTCTTAGAAAAATATTAACCATTTGTCTTAACATATGTACATACGTTTAGGACGGAAGAGAGGTAAGAAAGTATTTTAGTATAAAAAAGGCACAGTATAAAAAAAAAGTTCGTTTATATAGTACACTAAATATTTTTTTATTTAAATTATTTAACCTCCGTACATCACTTTAACACGTTCGCTACTACAGTGTGGTTGGAAAAACCGATCCTACAGCCCAAGCTTTTCTTGTGATACTTTTACACAACGTCCAAAACAAACCTCATTTCTTTACATAATCATAAACATAAAATCTTAACGATGTCACATATATATAATGCCGGATTCTCGAAACAAACTGGCGTATCATACGTATGTAACGCGTGATAGCGAAAGTGTTAATTTAAAAATTCATAATTTTTTAGTACAGTACTTTACAAATGATAATTTATTGCATTATATGATCACTTCACAATTTAATTAATTCCTGGATCTATATTATGTATGGATCCAAGTAACAGTATCCGTTACTATACAGAATTAATAATTATGTTTGAGTACTCTTGAAGAGTAGTATTTATATCCAAGCATATTCGCATCATTTGATTTCCTTCATCGAATTCGTTAATCCAAGATTCTCTAATAATGCTTGTGGGCTCGGATCTCTTCCCCTAAATTGCCTGAATATCTCGGCGGCAGGATAACTACCACCCAAAGATAAAAACGTGTTACGGAACCTCACGCCTAACTCCTTCTGCTGTGATTCATCAAACTTGATCTCTTGAAAAGCCGTATATAAATCGGCAGCTATCATCTCGGACCAAACTTTGCTGCAATTTAACGATTAAACAGATTAGATCAGCGCTTGTACATTGTAAACAACTACTAACAATTATATGAACAACTGTGCTTTATTACTTCATTAATAGAAAAATTTCACACACATATATTCTAAATTTTTCGGCATCGCTTGTAGACAAGTAGACCGAACTAAACTGAATCGAAAAGTGCTTTCACAATTTTCGCAATAGTTAACGACAGATTAATTTCTAAAGACTGCCGAATAAGCGGGTAAAATCGGCGTATAAAATATCTTTCAGAATTCTTTATAAGATAAAATTTACTCCTTTTTTTCTTTGTTTATCTTTCAGAATTCTTTATGAATTATATTTAAAGGATGCTTTTTAAAGAATTCTTAAAGATATCTTAAAGTTGTTTTATGCTTCGATTTCAGATATTCTGCTCATTAGGTAATTTAAAAAATTGTAAAAATTACAAAATGATAGAAGACCTCGACTCAATTTAGTTCGCTCTACATGCCCACAAGCGGTGTATCAAAAAGTTTGAGACATCCTGTATAATTTGAAATAACAATTATTGTATACATAACTATCTTAAATTAAAATCAATTTGCAAGAATTCTCCAATTCATATAAAATTGATAGATGATACCTGAAATACGCAGCTCCCCAATTACCACTCCATATAACATCGAAATTGCAAACATGAACGTCCCTTTTTTCGAGTGGCAACACGAAATATTTCGGCCATAGGCGTTTCATCATAGCCACCCAAAATGTTTCACTGTAATTTTTTTCAAAAATAAAATTAAGCGATGTAAAGATCAATATTGTTTCAGAATCGTCGAATTATTGTATTGAGAGAACGACAAGCGTTTATTTTATAAGCAGTGATGTAATAAGATATACATCATATACATGGTGTTTAAGACCATCTGTACACTCCTTTTAAAATAAAGTGATTTTTATCAAAAATCTTCAAAATTTAGTAATATTAAGTACACCTTCATCAAATGATGTTTTCAACTTCGGGTTCCAATTAAAAATAGGATCTATTGATCTTGAAATAATCTTGAAAATAAATAAAAAAATAAAGGATTTTAAAAAGAAACTGATTTCTGCCCAAAAAGGTGTAAGTAAAGTTTTTTTTTTTTAGATTTTGGCCTTCTGAATACGATGATACAATTATTAAGAAATTCGCAGCGTTTGAAAATACTTCGAAAATTGAGCACAAACAAAAAAATTTATCTGAATTTCGATATTCTTACTTAATTTTCGAGTTGTTCCCCAAACGCAATGACCTATTTAATAATTTTATCGTATCCAGAAGGTCAAAATTTAAAAAGAAAAATACTATTCCTTTTATTTACACTTTTTTGAATAGAAATCGGCTTCTTTTTAAAATTCTCCTTTATTTTTCATTTATTTTCAAGATTACTTCAAGATCAATAGAAGCATTTAAAAAAAATTTAGAACAAGTTTCTTGTTTTTTTCATATATAACATATTGTACATTAGAAAATAGCACGTTACATTTAAAAAATTCATCCGTTGAGTGACCCATTTTCGGTCGAAACTATAAGTTGAAAATGTTACTATTCGATAAAGCATAATTATATTTCTCTTAAATAATTTAAGAAAAAAATTCAGGATTTAATTCAACAAAGATTTTTTGCAAATCAAGGTTTCACCTGGAATGCAGCTCCAAATCCAAATGTGACAAGTAAAGTTCTTTACAAAGCTTATAGCCAGCCAAATGCGACCTCATCTTTTTAATGCTGTCGATAGCCTCCGCAGGTAATGGTTCTTTCGTTTCGTAATGTTCAGAGATTTTTTGCAACATAAATGGTTCGTACAACCTGTATCCATCAAATATATACACAAAATTAAATTACATATTAGACATTAACTTATTAATTAATTAATTGCAATATTGATACAAGCATACTAAAAATATGAAAAAAGTAGATAAATGAATAGAATAAATAAAAATAACTTTATTTTATACCAGTTCTCCATGAAGAAATCACAAATAAATACCGCGTCCCATTCCACAAATGACAAACCAGCAATATCAGAGTACTCGATCGTAGTTAGCAAATGTTGCAAACCGTGTCCAAACTGTAATGTGCAACAAATAAAAGATTAATGTTTTAACAAATTAAAGATGTATATATAAATCTATTATAATTTTATAAATAGTATAATATATGTAGTCTATTACCTTTTGGAAAAGAACCTGTACGTCCTTGAAGGAAAGAAGAGAAGGTTTATCGCCTATCGGTGGCGGAAAATTGAAGATCATAGCGATCAAGGGAGTGCTATTGCCGACTTTGCTCTTGCTTTTGATCGTGGAAACCCATCCCGAGACCTGTTCATTACGGAACTTCTCCGTTCCTCTGGCGTAAGGATCTAGATAGAAATTCGCGATGGGTGCCGCATTGGATCCGTTCAAATCGAATATGTCGAAGAACCGGACATCCTTATGCCAAATGTCCGCTTTCTTGCTTTCGACGATTTTCACATTAAAGAGCGTCTCGATGTGTTTGAAGAGACCCGACAACACAGTCGGCAGCGGAAAATACTCTCTCCACTTGTTTTCGTCACTGAACGAACACGGAGTTAAACAAAGTACTTAAAGATATATTATTGTACAATATTTTATTCGATATTATAAACTTTTAGCAAATATCAATAAGTATCTTAAATGATGCTTGAGTTCTACAATGCAGGATATTTTATAATTTCTTTCAAATAATTATATTCTCTTTAAAATGCAATCGCGCGAGCGCAACATAATTCTTTAATATATAACAAATACATATATAAAAAAAAACAACTTTTCAATATGATATTAAATATATGTAGGATATTTCTTATGCCAATTTACTTACATATACATGCTATGACGTTGTTTTCTACCCCAATATGCAACATCCCATACTCTTATAATATCATTGAAATCTCTCGCTTTTGCAAATTCGGTTAAATTTGCAATTTCCTTTTCCTGAATCGGTAATGCTAAAAAAAAACAGATAATTATTCAATTTTATGTAATTATTAATTAATCAATTAATATTATCA
>NW_017304269.1:1640738-1650439 GCF_001594115.1 Trachymyrmex septentrionalis | reverse complement strand
TAATATTATAAAAAACATTTTCTATTATTTATATATAATATTCTATATTCATAATTTTAATAAAAATATATTTTTTCTAACAAATCTAATTAATAATAAAACATTATCGTTTTTTCATAATTTGAACAAGTTGTCAACAAATTAATTTTAACAAAGCATAAATGCTCTAATAAATTTTCGATTATTTCTCTGTATTATATTTTTCATTCATAATAAATTAATTACCAGTACTCCGAAGAACTTCTAATGTGTTGTACAAATTCTCCAGATTGCCGGCCATCTTTGTCTTCATGCTCATCTCTGCGTAATTCTTAAATCCCAAGCGTTTCGCCTGTTCAATTCTTCTTGATCGGAGTTCCTCCAATGTCACACTGGCTTGAACGGATCTTTCCTGATAATTAGAGCACCGGGTGACATCAGCATCCCAAATCGCCTCCCTCAATTTACGATCAGGACAATATTCTAATTAAGAAAATATAAATCGATAAAAATTTTAGTCTTAAAAATTTCAAGTTTTTTTTTAAATAAAAATAAAATAAAATACGAAGGATGCATACCCATAAACGGTTGCAGGATATATGGCTTTAAAGTGATTTTCCAAGGACCCAGGTAAGGTTGTCTAGGGTCAATCGCTATGGATTTGAGATAGTCTTCCGGAAAATCTTCCACGACATGTTTTTTATGTATTACCATACTATATACAGCTGTAGAACTCTAAAAAAGATCAAGTTAAATTTCAATTCGTTGCTGTGTTTTTTTAAAGATAAATATTCAGTATAATAATAAAAATACACAGTATAATAACAAACATAAAATCCTGTTGATAACGGTGCTTTTTTAAATATAATTAATCTATTGTAGTAGCCTCTCTTTTCTAATTTTGCTATATTATAATTATTATAAATCTATTACAAGTTATGTGATAGACCTCATATTTCGCTTTGTATTCCTTGATTTTCGACAAAATGTAACTCAAGTCGGCTGAATACTTCTCGAATTCTTTATCTTGCAGATTCAGGCCATTTAAAGTTCCTTCCAGCACATACTTGGTAAGCACTCTCCTCTGTGAATGTGTTAATTTGATGTCCTTATTCTCTAATGCTTCCTTGCATGCTCTAAAGAGTGGCGCACTGCCAAATTTGCAAGCTATGGCTCTCGTAGCACGTTCGTGAATACCCATATAACATTTTGTCGGCATTAAACTTTGATTGCCAAAATACAAAGTCTTTGCTATACCCCAAGTCGTCTCAAGAGGGAGATATGCATCTTCGATTGGATGCAAATACTCATTAAATACATCTAAATCTTTAGTTGCTATAAAAGATTATAAAAATTAAAAATCGTAATTGTACATATTGGAGCATATTTCTTTTAATTCATTTGTATTATATTAATTTGATTATTACTAAACAATTATAAGAAAATCTCTTAATATTATTTATTCTCTTTCTATTCATATCATATTCAAAATTTGCTTATAAAATGTATTTAAATATTAATTATACAGCATTCGAATAAAATTAATATTTAAATATATTTAATTAATATTTTCAATACAGAATATTTTTTAATAATTAAATAATAATACTTCACTTTCGATTGGTATCTTATTATCTTAATACTTACGGGCTATTTTTTCCAAACTTTTCAACTTTTCTTCAAATTCTACAGTTTGTTTTCCAATAGCTGCTATACATTTTTAATTTGTAATTGTGTTAAACTCTGGTAAATTATCATCCTTCAGTAAAGGATTTTTCTCTGATGATTCTTCACCTATTTCTGGAAGTCTTGACACAAAGAAAAAGGAGAAAGTATAAAATTGTATAAGGTACATAAATGTACAAAACAAATGCAAATATACAAAATAAACTCAATTTAAATATCTAATAAATATAATCAAACAAAAAAAATGTAAAAAACAGATCAAAAATAATTTTATACTTTATTTTATAATTTAATTATATATATTAATATATTTAGGATACATTTTTTAATATATCCATTTAATAACAATGTAAATATTTAAAAACATAAATTAAATGATATTACAAAAAATTTATTTATATTTCATAATATATAAATTATACGTAAACATGCAATAAATATGTAATCAAATAGATGAGAAATATTAAACAATAAAAATAACCCATAAATGTAGAATAAATATATAAATAATTTAAATAATCATTGAAAATTAAGTTGAATAACAAAAAAATGCAAATTTAAAACACATGATTGAAAATGTAGACAAGATTGAATCTCTAAACACCAAAAGTATAGTTGAAATGTAACTAATTAAGAAAGGTAAAAAAGGAACCCATAACATATGAACACTAAATATATGCACAAATGTAAAGGAAACACAATAAAACGTAATAATCATTAAAACAACATGAGAATCATTGGAACCTAACCTCTATATCAATAGCAAAGTAAAAGAAAAACTTACAAGACTATATATCCGTTTCGTTTTGGAATTTTCAAGAAATTCCGTTGCGTTAAAGCGATTCTTTTACCCAAAAAGGATACCGCCATTTTACGCGATAAGACAATTTCTTTTCAAATAATGTGAAAAACTCATCGCACAAACTAATTAAAATAGGTTATCCAACCTAAAAGCCGCTACAGCTCCATCGATACATCGGAATCGCGCGTACGATCTCAAACGATATCGCCGCGCGATTAGAATCTATTCAAACAAACTTGCATAGCAAATGTATATTTATTTATTAATAGGGCTGGTATTTTTGCATTTAAAATTCCATTTCAAATGTAATTCTATTTAAAATGCTAAATACTTAAAAAATACTTAAAAAATATACATTAAAATGTACGTAGGAAAAATCATTCTGTATTTGAAAACTATTTAAAATATCTATTTAACCATTTTACATATAAAGTGGATTCAAAAAACATTTTGCACTTTAAATACGTTTTTTTAAATATTTTACCATTTGCCATTTTAAATGATTATCTAACTCTGTTTATGAATAGCAAAGTTTTTTCTGGTAACAACTAAATCCAGGGCACGATCGCTCTCAGGCTTCTTTCTTTGAATACTCCTTGCTTATATTCACAAAAATCATTCACGAACGAGCAATACACGTCAACAGAAGAGAGCATTTACTCGTGAAGAAAAATCATTTCATTTGTTTGTGACATGATTTTGCAAGGTAGACAAAAAAGATAATTATGTATGGACAAATGTGAACAATTGAATCCTGTATGTAATTTAAAAGAAAGTACATATAACGGAGCTAAAAAAATTTTTTATCTATTTATAATTTTTTTAGAAGGTAGACAAAAATTATTTTTTATGCACAAATGTGGATAAATTGTGGACACTCGAATGCAATGTAGATTTTGTCAAAATTAGCATTTAGGAGTAACGACTTGCACATGTATCAACAATTGTCAAATCGGCACGCGATTTTATTATCAGCTGAGAAAACGGATGTTAAAATAAATAATATTAACTGCATTTTACTTTATAACATAATTAAAAAATTTGTTAAAATCCTTGGTAACGATAGGTGTAAAAAAAATTTTTTTTAATCAAGTACATTAAAATAATCACATTAAAACAATCTGCGGATCAACTAATTGGATGTCTGGGTCTGAAAGGTATTCGGAAAGGAGAAACACACTCGCGAAATACATTTCAAACATTTATTTAGAAATTAGCAATATATGGCTTGGAACAAAAGTTCATAGCGTTACTCATTAGTATCATGCTATTATACGTTTTTAAAAAAATTGGAAATTATATTTGTCAAAGTTTTATCAAGTTTTAAGAATCTGTTTTTCGAATTGCGATACAATGAATTTTAATGAAGTTATAAACGATCAAAATGCTTCTTTTATTTAATCCGTCATAACTTAAGAAGAAAAAAAATGTTAAGAACATTTTTAAAAAACCGATTTTGTAAAGAAAATTTTAAGTTTTCACGTTAGAAAGTTAAAAATTTTGTTGGATTCAGGCTCACAAAGTAAAAAGGATTTCGACCAGCTCATAATTTTCTTCTTCTTTCTTTTACATTAGGCTTCTAATGCGTACGCTGATTATTTCAATTACCACAAATATACGGGATCTACAGTTTTAATACCGGTTTCGAACAGCGGATTTTTCGAGAGATGTTTCATATTTTTCTATATATAAAAATTATAGAAACTCATAGAAATTAAAAAATATAATAACCTTTCAAAAATAGACCTTTAAAACCTTTTTTTTTTAATTTAAATTTCGTTCATATTTAACGAAATTATAGCTGCTTGACTTTTGATTCGTAACGTTACGAATTTTTGTTCTAGAATTTCCAATACGTGGAAAGACAAATACGATCATATAATACAACAATGCGCATGATGATGAATAGATGATGCAATACGTACATATTTACAACGGTCGTGAATATTATAATACGATCACAGATGATCGAGAATGACTGTGTAAAGACAAGTGTAATTCTATTATCAGTCGGTCTATTATCAGTGAATCAGTCGGTAAAAATCGGCCAGGATCGCAATCGCAACGTGCACAAGTGATAATTAGGCGCTTCCAAACAATAGCCGCAATTAACGGGCGGACTCGAGCACTGAAGAAAAGTTACATTATAAATACTCATAATTACACATTACACGACTTTTGTAATCCACGTTTTGGTCGTCACTGTCCTCGTAAGAAAACGAGCGGAGAAATATTGAATTTGGCAAACATTACAGCACGTTTCTTCTGTATGTTATCGAGAAGATTCTAGCTAGTATTGTCTTTTGTTCGAGGAAAGATGCCATTAAGTTAAAAAAAAAATCGGATGTTGCTATTTTTCGACGTGATCGATACTTGTCTAATTATACAAGTAAATACGTAAAAATACTGAAAGTGTTTTCCTTTTTAGAAAAAAGCGATTTATGTATAATAAAAAAATTTTATAAAAATAATTCTTATAAAAAGAGAGAAAAAAAGAAAAAACTATGATTAATATAGCAAATATATTAATTTATTCAATACTTTTCAATTTTTAAATACTTTTGAATCTAATTCGACCCAATCCTACGAATTTTAGATCAAATTTAAAAAAAGTCAATTTTCAAAATTAAAAATACATATTCATTATGGCATATCTCGTACAATCTCTTAGCACAAATATTAACATTAATTTAACATTAAATTCAGTAAAACAATCACTGATACACAGGGCTCGGTCTTATTTCAAATAAATTTATTTGAAATATACATTTAAAACAAAATTAAACAATTATTTAGTATTTATTATTAAAAATAACTTCTTTTTTTTTACCTATTTCTTATTTAATATTTTAGTTTCTGAAATTTATTTTATATTTTTTGTTTTAAATAAGTCGCATTAGTTATTTTACCGAGTCCTGCTGATATAAAAAATTTGTCTGCCAATATTGAACCCATTATTTTGAAATTCTAAAATTTGACTTTAGACTCAGTGACCCAAGAAATATATACAAAAAATATATAAATACAAATATTAATAAAATCCGTCTATCGAAAAAATGTGTTCTAGAAATGTACTCTATAAGGATTAATTGAGGATTTTGTCAATTTCATCGATATCCCCACACCACTCAAGTGTTTAATCAAAATCGTTTTCTTAGCGGGCGAGATTGCACTGTGGCCTGCGAAAACTTGCAATTAACTTTCGTGATTTAGAAAATTAAAAAAGTCCGTAAGTGATTTAAAAAATTAAAAAGAAGTGTGGATGATCAATTGGACGTGTGACAAATGTGCCACTGGGACGATGCATCGTTACAATATAATAGATTATGTCTCCTTTTCCTGTGTATCACAATCGTCAGTAGGCAATACCTTTTTATTTTCGCGATCATATCGCAGCTTGCTAAGGCGGAACCATTCACTTGCTATAGTTTCAAATTCGCATTCGTTGATACTCCTGGCTCTTAACACAACTAACAAAATATTCAAAAGTATAGTTAATATTACAACTAAAATCCTTATAAATTTTGATAAAGAATAAAAATATGCAACTTATTAAAATAACTTACTTTTTAGAACTTGGATACATTTTAAATCGCACATGCGATAATTATTCCCACGACCACACCAAGAACAACTTATGCCAAATTCATTTGTAAACAAACGACTCATACACCGTTGTATCATATTTTTGTTGCCTTTGCCTCCGATTCTTTTCATAAATTCCATCTTGAAAATGTACAACTTAATTAGATCATATAAACATATTCATAAGCAATTAGATAAATAATAAATGTGAAGTGTAATTTAACATACTACTATTATAATAAGTAATATTTATACTTTTCAAAATTAACTTACAAATTTCGTTTTTATTTCAGCTGTTTCCATGCTTTCCTCAAATCGTTTAAGATTTTGTATAGAATTGATTGGAAGTATGTCATCGAATACATTCATTCCTTCAGGCTCTTCCTCATTTATAACACCTCTTTCTAAAACTCTCAGCCTCCTATCAATGCTTTTTACGTACCTTAATGTTTCTTCACAAAGCGGAATCAGCTTTTCTGAAATCAATTACAACGTATAAATTTTCTTTTACCATATTGCTTCTAATCAAAAACACATTGAATTAAAATATTATATGCTTATAACGTATATAATAATTTAAGAAAAAAATAAATATAAAATATAATTCTTACCAATGTCACTAACTGTAGTTGACGGGGCAATAGTTGAAATAAATTCAAGATCTAAAAGAAGTGTTATTGTATCAATTGTGGACATTTTATCATATATAGCTATTACATAAATCAACTTAAAAAAATATGATTTTGAATTTTTACTTTGTACATTCATTTCTTGCGATCCAAATTCAGACGACTCATTACACTCATCCATTCGTACTATTTGTAGTGGATCAACTATCTGGGTTTGTGATTTATCATACAATGAATGCTTTGGTGTAGATAAGGCGGCAATTTGTGAAATTTTATTACAAGAGAATTGCTTTTTATGCAACAATTGTTTGTCATGCGAAGATTTCTTTCCAGACGACTCCCAATTTTCATTTATTTTTATTTTCTTGTATGAAGTCTGTAATTGCGAAGAAGAATCTGATAAAAAAATATAATAAAAATTAGTTAAGTGTGAACACAATTTATTTTACGTTAAATCGTCGACACAACATTAAAATAAATTCAAAAAATTATTGAAAAAAACTTTGATTTCTGAAACAATAGAAATAAAATATAATTTGATAAAATTAAATTACCGTAATCTTCATCTATACTGTCATCACAAGTATCATATGTATCGTCAAATTGTTTTTCGTGTATAACTCTTTTTTCATGCCTTCTGTTTTCATCACAAGTTGCATAATTAGGATCTGCTTTTTTCCGTGTCTCTTCTAAAGAATCTGTAAATATAAAATTTTGTATTGATTGTCCTTAGAAATTTACATAAAGCATCTACTCTCTGACAGCTTAATTTTATTATGTTACTGATAATAAATATGTTATTGATAATTACAATAGTCTTACGAGAGCCATCAATTTGAATACTTATACAAAAGAACATTAACTTAAGTTTGGCTTACATCAAACTTAAGGCTAGCTTACACTCTATTACTTAAATATCATTTCTCTTTTCCTTTATAAACTTCCTGGGAGATTTCATAATCCTATCATAATTTAAGAAGGTGGGATATTCAATAAACAGGTGTTCTAAGTTATCATCTGCTAAGGATATCGTTCCAACAAATTCTTCCTCTCTATCAAATATAATTACTACTTTAGGATTAAAATTAAGAAATTATTATTAATAACATTTCTAGTTGATGATATTTTAATATATTGTACAATGTAGAACTTTTTCTATATTTACACAACCTTGTTGGAGATACAGGGGATATCATTTATATGTTTCAATAAATTGTTTTGTATGTACTTCATTGTATAAATTGAAGGATTAAGGATTTTAGAAATTTTTGCTTTTAGCCATAATTCTGTCCAATAATTCTCAATTTATAATATAAATAAGGTTTCCTATGGAATATTTTTACTTCTTTTTATTGATAAAATCTATACATTTACTTACAAGACAAATTAATTAAAACAAATTTTATTCTAAACCAAAAATGTAGTCTGCTAATGATACACTAGTTGATGACTAGTATTTTTAAAGATGTAATTCTATATATATCTATAATCTATATATATCAAAAATCTAATAAACAATTATTTATCAAATTAAAAATAAGTGTATAAAAAGGCTATGAACCAAAAAACAACAAAGCAAATGTGTAAATATAAAAAACAAATATAATTATCATGATCTAAAACAAATAACAAATAACAGACGTCGTTTCGAGCCCGATCGGATCATCTTCAATGTTACATATAAACATAATTAAATAGAAAAGATAAAACAATGTACTTAAATTAAACGAGTCAACTAATAAAATAATACAAAAAAATAAGTAACCATCTATAAAATTGCATCCTGTCATTATGAATATGATATTACGGCCGCAACAATATAGCGTAAATGTAAGATGTCGAAATAATGAAAGTCCATATTGGTGTCAAAGTGCGCAAAATAATTACAAGCATCGTAAATTCAAAAATTCTTAAATAATTAAAGGTAAAAAAGCTGTAAATTTTGGTCTGGATTCTAAGTTTTTAATCTTTAATCAAAGATTTTACAAACAAATATTTGGTACCCCCATGGGTTCGCCTATATCTCCAATTGTGACTGGAATAAAAAAAGGTTGATATCTGAAATAGTTCATATTAAAAAACAAAGTCAGGGTCTAAATAAGCAAAGCAAATCTGAATCGTTACACGAATCCTGTCTTCCTATCATACAATCTTTCTCCCTCTCTTAGCTATTCTTCCCCTTTTTCTTTCTTGTCTCCCTTTCTTAACTATTTCCCACTCCCCACTTTCTCAACGATTTCTTCACTCTGTGTATCGCTGTCAGACGACGAAGACAATACGACAAAAACGAATTTCTTCGAAATACAGCTTCCTAAGCTTATACTTTTGCCAACGTGTAATTCTTAGCAATTTCTTTCTTAAAGAAACAAATACAGTTTTGGAAATCTTTTTATCAGTCGGACACCGCAACATTATAATTTTAAGGTATATTTTACTACAAGTTTTAATGTTTATATATAGTAATCTACAGATGGACTTTTATTGCTTTATATTCAGTATCAATATATTTAATGCTCTGGAGTTTTCTTGGCTTCAGATATCGTATTGATGTAATGTATGATTTCACTATTTTTATAAATTTTAACGAGAATTTTTGAATTTACGATGCTTGTGATTATTTTGCACGATTATTTTATTTTGACACCAATATGGACTTTCATTATTTCGACATCTAATGTTTACGCTATATTGTTGCGGACGTAATATCATATTCATGACAGAATGCAATTTTATAGATGGCTATTTATTTTTTTGTATTATTTTATTTAGTTGACTCGTTTAATTTAAGTATATTATTTTAGTTTATCTTTTCTATTTAATTATGTTTATATGTAACATTGAAGATGACCCGATCGGGCTCGAAACGACGTCTGTTATTTGTTATTTGCTTTAGATCATGATAATTATATTTGTTTCTTATATTTACACATTTGCTTTGTTGTTTTTTGGTTCATAGTCTTTCTATACACTTATTTTTAATTTGTATTATTGACCATGTTATATGATGCGCATTTTAATTT
>NW_017304269.1:1635523-1640638 GCF_001594115.1 Trachymyrmex septentrionalis | reverse complement strand
CACTTATTTTTAATTTGTATTATTGACCATGTTATATGATGCATTTTAATTATTTATCAAATCATTTATTATTTTCTTTTCTTTGCTCAACCAATAAACTTCTGTTTAGACATTTTTTGACAATTTGTATTTCCTCTTTCCACTATATCAATCTATTTAATTATGAGTGTATAGTGGAAATTGGATAGAAGATAAATACAAATAACCAGTTCATTATTGATAATTAATATAATAATATATAAAAAAGGTCAAAGGGAACAAAAACAAGGCGTCATAAAATATTTTATATGTCTAACACATAAAAATTAGTTTCAACTTTAAAGTCTTCTTCAGTCGCATATGAATTATAATAGTTAAACTTCAATTGAACTTAACAAGTTATAAGAATTAAAAAATTAGAATGTTAAAAGGTAAAAATGATAGAAGTCGCAAATAGTTGTAAAAGAATTGACCAGAAGGAAACACTAAATTTGCAGATAATCAAACTTTTATATTTATAGATAATCTATATTTTCGTTTTTTATTTATACTAATTAGACGATTAGTTTGTGAGAAAAAAATTATAAAAGTAGTCATTTTTCAAATTTAGACATTTTTTATCTAAAAAACTATTGATTAAAAAAAAATTTTTTTTTAAAGAATTTTTATTTAAAGTTTAGGTTTTTTTTAAACAAAAAATTGTTTATAATTATTCAACGATTACATTAAAAAATAAAGTGTATAAATGTTTTTTCGTAGAATATAGAGGAATCAAATAAAATAATTTTCAGCCACTACGTTACTTGGAAGGTCAATGAATTGAAAATGGGAATTGTTTGTCTATCAATATCAGCAACTTTCTTCTATTAGAATATATATAGACGAGTATATAGTATATATTAATTGTTTTTCAATATACACATTTCAACTTTCAAATTACTGTTTTCAAACTCACCAATTGTATCGATATCTATAAACTTTAATTCAAGAATATGATTATTCTCTTCTTCATTTTGTTTGTCTTCTTGGTTTTCTATATTACAAGTTCTGTTTCTAGATATAGATTTGGATGATGTATGGTCCATTTGATTACATGAAATGCATCTCGAATTCACAGCACTATAATCTTTATTGACTTTGATATATCGTTTACACATTTGTCTTATAGGCATTGTTTTACTATTTGACTCTTGATTTGCTTGAGTCAAATATTCATTTGATTTATTCTGACTGCTTTCTTCATTTAGCTTTTCATCACTCCTATCGTTATCCAATTGATTAACAATATTCTCTTCATCATTTCTAGAAATGATAAGTATTTGGTTTTCAGTCAACTCCATCTTTGTAGCTATTTCACATGCCTTTTCAAACGTTAAATTATCTTCCGTCAATAACCTCTGTTTAATTTGTGCTGAATATAAACCGAAGATGAATTTGTCTCTCAAAGCTTCATCCAAAAATCCTTCAAATTTACAATATTTTGACAGATTCTTCAATTTAGTTCGGTATGATTTAATATCTTCACTACTATCTTGATTTGCGCTGTAGAATTTGTATCGTTCTGCTATTACAGGCCTTTTTAAATTATAATGATTTATTAACGTCTCTGTTAAAGCAGTATATGTCTTTTGATTGGGTAATTGTGGAGACAAAAGATCTTTTAAAACATTATAAGCTTCTCTCCCTAACAAAGTCAAGAAAAGTGGCACTTTCTTCTTTTCCTTCACATCGTTACAAATAAATAATTGTTCTATTCTTTCAATATAAGTCGTTATGTCAGTTTGATCTGGATTAAATGGTTCAATATTTCCGATTAGAGACATTGTGCTGATTTTGTATGTATCTTATAATTCTATAATACGTAGTAGCCTTGAATGGAATGTTATAAACTTAGAGCATATTTAAGGTTATAAATAACGCACGTGGATTTTCCAGAATCGTCACCAGATATGATCAGTTTCCGTACAAAAACTTACATAATGCATATCTTTTCTAACAATTTAATTTGTCTTAACTTTATTTACTATTGATATAATTATAGTAATCTTACGAGTATCAAAGAGCACCGCCTGGATACTTTAGATGGGTATGAAGATAAAAGAGATAGATCCATGCATGATAGAATCAGACGTTGTATAGAGAGAAACCTGAGAGTGGATATCCTAATCTTTTTCCTGTATCAAACCTCATAAGGTAATATCCATATTTTTATGGTTCTTGTCCATACTATTATATGGCTTTTCCTGGTGAAAATTTTTCTCAAAATTTTTCATATAATTTTTTAAAATTTCTATATAATTTTATAACTTTCTCATACTTTCTATACGAATTAGAGCACTTCTCAGAAAATCTACGTCTTTTCTCAGAATTTTTCATATATGAATTAATTATGAAATATCGTAAGATTTTTAAGATTTTTTTGTAAGTATAATTTCTGATGAAATGTTATAAAATCTAAAAAATTTTTGAAAACATTTTTTAAAAATTATGGGATGAGAAATCTCAGAATATTTCAGAATATGAAAAATTGTGAGAGATGTGAATCATTCGAATATTTCTGAAAAATGTTTCAATTCCTATAAAAATTATTTAACAAATGTTTACCAGAGATGACAAGGACGAACAATCAATGTCTTTGTTTATTCATCCTTATCACCGACAAAATACTATTTAAAGACCGACATCCTTATGGGAATTCGCGTCCTTGAGAATATTAAAGTAATTAAGAGTTAAAAACTGATAATATTATACTTATTTTAGGATTTATTAGTTTAATTAGACGCATATTTATGCATTTAGAATAAACTCGATTTTTCTTTAAAATTGTGATTTCAGTGTCATCATCAAAGTTTGAATATCAAAAAAGGTGATAATTGCAGAGAAAAACATTGTAATTTTTCTGCAATATAAGATATTATAGCTTTACAAGTATATTTATTTATGAAATATTTATGTAATAAAAATCATGAATTTAATAATGAATTTAATAATGCTTGAGCCAAATATTAATGTTAATAACAAATTTAATAATAGCAAATTTATATCAATTGTCAATAATGTCAGCGTTCTTCAATTACCTGCAGGCCCTTTTTATATCGCTGAAAATTTGCCTAGAGCCCAGGGTTTTTAATAATATCTCGTCGGTGTCCTAATACCCGTATTCATAGTTTTTCCTTGAGGAATGAGGATTCTTTATTCCTTATTCCACATTTCATAAACCTTCTTCGACCAAAAAAGGAACCTTATTAGCTTCTTTTTCTCAAGAAAGGTTACGAATTTCTTTGAAGAGGAGATGCAGCCTCATAACAATGAAACCACCAAAGTTAGTTCTTTGGTATTTTTATCACATCGATCTTTTTAATTTCGATAGCTTTTAATTTAGATCTGTCGCATCGATAATTATTTTCGATAGTTTTTTTTTTCGGAAATAAACTGCGTCAAAAGTATTTTCTCCTTCTTCGTATAATAAGCATTATGACGAATCCGATTGGAAGCACAGATGCATATTAAAGCCGTTGTACACTGATTTAACTTGAGTATAAAAATAAAATACAAATATTTAGAATTATGAAATACATATTTTACCTAACAGTACAATAAAATATATTGAATATTTCACAATTTAATCAATTTCTATGTTTATTTATAAACATATATTTACGTTATTTTGTGTATGTACGACAGTTTTATAATGTGCATCAGTGCGCAGTGAGTGCGTCTAATCAAATTCGCTATTAGTTTTATTTTTGTCCATTATTGTTGCAAAATGCTTAATCACGACTTTATTTAATTAACAACGCCTTTATAATCTTTATTATTCATAATTCATAATAGTAAGTTTACATATATTATATATTATGACATGCTGCCTTCAGTAGGTTACTAAATCATTAAAATATTCCTTCCTTCGAGAAGGCAAGACGACTTGAGATCCATTTATGAAGCAAGGAAGCCTTGGAGAATCGAGGAAGCCTCCATGAAGGATTCTTCGATTCTCCAAGACCTCCTTGTTTCATAATAATATCTTAAGATCTCCTTGCAGAAGGAGCCTATTCTCTAGGAATTTTTGCTAATTTGTGATTAAAATTTGACTTATTTGTAAAAAGCGCGAATAAGAATAACCTATTTTTAGTTGTCTTGGACCTGTTGTTGCTTCTCGTGGGTTTGTTTAATAACACTAGAAATATAATTTTAATGTGCAATTATGGAATACAGATCAAGAGGTCCTTATTCCACCGATAAGGAGCGGATGTTTCTTGCACAATTAATATTCGAAGAAAAAGTTATAGAAAGTAAAAAAACAAGGACAAAGGATCAAAGGAAAAGTAAGAATGAAGCTTGGGAAAGAGTTACTAAAAGATTCTGCAGCCAAGGATTTACACCTCGTACTAGCAAACAATTAAAAAAATGCTGGGTTAACATGAAACAAAGGTATGTAAATAATTTTCTTAATATTTTTATGGCCTATAAATTGTGCTAGATAATATATCTAATTTTTGTAGATGTATTGTAATTTTTGCTCTGTTTTTGTTTAATATAATTCTGACATTTATGTCAGAAATGTTAATTTTATTTATTTATAAAATATTATTTTAGAAAAAGGAAGTTTAATACTTTAATGAAAGTTCAGCATCTTATGATGGATGGAAGCGTTTCACCAGCAGTGTTCGATGATCTAGTCATGGATGCTCCCAATTTAGATCTTGAAATATCATGTCCATTTGATAGTACAGCTCAATTTAAGAAAGAATGTATGATATACTTTTGTATTTATTTATTAAAACCAGAAAACTTTCATTTTTTTTTTAATTTCTTTGACATTTATTACTTATCTAATTTGTTTATATATATATATATATTTCTTTGTTTAGACGATGTCAAGAATAACTCAAAAAGGCAATTAATCACTAATGACGAAGAAGACATGGACAGAACTATGAAAAGGGAACAAATCTCTGTATTAAAAAATAAAGATTTTTACAATCTAACAGATGAAAAAGAGTTACGATTAAAACTTCGCGATGCAATTAAGCAGCAGCGAGAACTTTATTCGAAAAAAATGAAAGTTGTTGATGCAAAAATGAAAATCGCATTGCTTGAACTGTCGATGGCGAAAGTAAAGGAGCAATCCGAGAT
>NW_017304269.1:1625176-1635390 GCF_001594115.1 Trachymyrmex septentrionalis | reverse complement strand
AAAAATACCCTTTCTTATTTATTTATGCTAATTTTTTATGGTTTATTTAAATACAAAGGCACACTAATATGTACAGATATAGTAATAGAGATAATTACCCTATCATTTGACTCGTATAATTTATACCAAAGAGTATGTTCTTGTAGAGATTGTTATGTTTTAGTCAGTTGCAACTGCAGCAGTAGAAAAGAAAATTATATTAGTATCACACTTTATTGGCATTATAATACCTCAATATTGTCCAATGTAATGCTAATAAAGTGTGATACTAGGGTATCAGTTAATTAGTTAGAAGTTTCATATGTCCATGAAATATGTGATATAATACTCATTAATATTTAACAACAATATATTTTAAATAATGTTAATATAAATAAAGTTAATAAATATTTTCCAATGTGATATTAACTACTTTTAATTTCTAAATGAAGACTGTTAAGTATATAGTATGCTGCTTAAAAAATATGTTTTAATAATATTAATACAATTTGAAAAAAATTATTTCCAGTTATTTTAAGATTGTATTACACAAATTATGTAACCATGTTATTACATTTAATTAGAACTTTAATCAGAGCTCCTATGTTGTATACAAAAATACAAATTATATTTATTGCTTATTTTAAAAGAGTTATAATATTAATATTTTCAAAGCACACATACACATGTTCTGTGAAAAATGTGTTATAAACGCTTTTCTATGTGTAATCCCAATACCACCTTCTTCTCGATTAAAAGCAGCCTCAAATACTTCATCTTGTATATATTCTTCTTCAATTTCTTCTAATGGTGGAATATCATGATGGATATATATTATGTAGTACAGCAGTAGCACAGATAATTACAACTCATTTTGTCCTTAAGCCATAATATAAACATGGAAAGCGCCGTTTCCATTCTCCGAATAGTTGTTTAACTCTGGTATTCTTATGCGCATTATTATACTTAACTTCTGCATCGTTATTGGATCTCAAAACAGGAGTCATTAAATATTTTCAACGTGGATATCCACTATCTTGAAGTAAAATTTCATTTAAAAGACCCAAATTCGGAATGACAAAATACATCAAATATATAAAAAATAATATATATTTGACAAGCAAAAGAAAACAAAGTTTTCGTACTCGAAAGCTAGTTGCACCAAATCGTAAAGTTATTAAAAGCTGCATTAATGGAAAAATCGGCAATCCACGATTATCGATTCATAATATCTGTTCATTTACCAGTGTGTAATATCAAACATCTTTTATCAAATCTATACCGTTTTCTAAAAGGTACATCTTCATAAAACTCAATAGGATTTTCGCAGTCTCAAATAATCAAACTTTGATGATAGCACTGAAATCACAATTTTAAAGAAAAATCTAGTATTATTGAGTTCTAAATGCATAAATACGTCTACTAAACTAATAAATCATAAAATTAGTACAATATTATCAATTTTTAACTCTTAATTACTTCAATATTCACAAGAACGCGAACTTCCGTAAGGATGTCGGTCTTTAATAGTATCTCGTCGGTGGTAATAGTAACTAGTACTTTTCCAATTAGTAACTTTCTATCGAATTATCTCAATTTCGACGATGCGTATGAACATAAATATACGATATGAGTATTTAATTAATTATTCTGATGCACATTGTACCAATTTAGTATATCGTTCTTTAAATACGTTGAAATTAAGATAATTTAATAGAAAGTTACTAGTTAGACGTAAACGGGATCACGCATAGTTTGGAACCATTTCGAACACCTGGCGTCTGTAAAATGGCATCCCTGATCGCTCCGCGATGCGATGTTTCGTTTTGAGGTTAAGTATCGATCAGTGCGCTGGCGCCGTCTCGGCAGCGACGGGGACGCGAGAGTGACGCTCGTCATGTTTCCATCCCGGTGGATCTCGCCGACCCGCGCGAGTTAGGAGTCGGTGCTTCCGCTACGATGACAGTGTGCTGATCGCTACAGCGAAACATGGCGCAGTCTATCCTCGATGTTCTGACAGGTAAGGCGAGCGTCGACCGAAATAGGCGGGGTTCACCGATCCCGGAAACGTCAACAATTCACCTCGAGCCTTCGTTCCTCGGGCATGGAGTAGACTGTCGTTTTCTTTCTGCATCGCATCTCCACGAGCTCGTCTTGCGACGACAATTTCAAGTACGCTAGGTAGTACGAGAGACTGAGAGTGCGCAGATTTTTAGGGTTTGAAAGATATGGAAAATGGGGGTCACCGACTTAACCTGCCTCGATGCATCTTATAAATTTGTAGCGATCTACGCTTTGTGTACTCTCAGAACCGTGCTCCATTTTATAATCTGAAGATGCTTGTAATTATTATTTGTTCTTGTTTAATTATTTGAATATTAAAGTGAGTAAGGCTCTGGAATAATAATTCAAAGCCTAGGAAGAAAACCTACAAGAACCAACACAGTTATTCGTGTATGAATTGTTTTGTGTATTTACCAGGAGATGGAAGTACAGTAACTCCGTTATTTTTTACTGTTATTTTTTATAATAACGATTTGATAATAACATTGCAATTTTTTATGACTGTAACAATAACTAAATGCTAAGGTTGTATCAAGGTTGGAGAAGTCACTTTGAAAAGTAATGTGTCACCACTATGCGTTTTTACTGAAAAAAGTAATTTGTTACTTGTAATGCACATTACTTTATTCGTTACAAGTAATTTTAATATAATAGTAAAAGTAACTTGTTGCAACAAGTTACTTTTTTTTTAGTAACAAATAACTTTTCCAATTTATTATAATTACTGACTTTCAACTCTGGTTACCATTATAAAAAATTTGCAACGTCATAGCCAAATCGTCATCATAATAAAGTAACGATAAAAAATAACACATATTCTATTTCCTGGTATATGTATTTACATTAATTAGTATTGAACAAGGTAATAGTTTATCTTGTTTAATTATACATTGAAAATTTAAGTAAGTAAAGGCTCTGGAATAATAATTCGAAGACTAGAAGAAAAGTTTGTAACATGTTATTCATATATGCATTATTGTATGTATTTGCAATAATTGATATACAATGAATAATGTAGTTGTTTTTGTTTAATTATATATTTGAAAATTAAAATAAGGCTCTGAAATAATAATTTAAAAGCTAGAAGGAAAGCCTATAAAAGTGAACACAGTTATTTGTAAATAAATTATTATATGTATTGACAATAATTAATATATATTGAACAATCATATTGCAGTTGGTTCCAGGGATTTGATCCTCTTCAGTGCATATTATACATATATAAGAAAATTATGATTACTAAGTTAGGATCCATAAATTCTCTAGTCATGTAGCCAAAAGAGTCAAATTGTTAAAAAATTGAAGTCATCAATGGAAATATGATAAGTCTAATTGTTGAGATTCGTTATAGTTTATCATAGAATTTAAAATAGAAAAACTAATACGTACATTTATATAAATTAAGAAATGAAATTGAATTTAAGTCAATGATTAAAATAAGAAGAATGAACGATTTAATTAATTAATTAAGAAACTAATTATATAAATAAGTGAACAATTGTATTTCATAATTATTTAATGATTTTACAGATGTCTCGCTGGACGGCTCCTCTGTGCAATCCTTGCTGGAATCTCAAAACCTGATAGCTGAAGTCGAACAGTCAGGTAATACTTCAGAGGATGAATCTGATGATAAATCTCTAAAAAATAAAAAAAAATGTCATAGATTATTTAGATTCCATTTTTTGAGTTATACTAAATTAAGAAACTTATTCAAAAAGTATTTGTCTTTCACAATAAAGCATAATCCTGATATAATTTGACATTATATTATTATTGTAATATAATAATGTAATAGTTATGGTTTTAAGATTTGCTATAGTAAAACAGCGCAAATCAAACAGTTTAAATATTTTTTAAAATCTATTATAAGTAAAAAGTAAATTTGTTTGTTTATTGATTTTTACTTTAGATTTATTCTTTAAACATACAATTGAGATGTATTTACGAGTTATTGTGTATTATAATTGCTATTTTATTTTGAATTGATTTCAAATATCTGCATTTATGTAAATTTACCTCTTTTAGAGATAATTATACAAAAGATTCTAGACAGGAATTAGAATAAACGTTTTTTTTTTAAATTTGACAAAATTATTACATATTTTAACGAATAATGTAATCTAAACCCAAATCAATTTCTCATTATCTAAGAGATTATAATTTAACAATCAAATTGAACTAAGTTACAAATTTAAATTTCAATGATAGAATTTTTAATATTAACAGCGCGAAAATTTGAAATGTATTTAATTATGTTATATCCCCTCCTAAAAAATATATTCTCTGAAAAAAATATCTGACATTTTTTTCATGGTATAGAAAGATATGTATTTCAACTTTAGGTAATCTACTAACTAATTATTTTGAAAAGAGAGACAAATTTTTATGAATATTCCAAATATATTCCAAATATTCCAAAAATAACATAATTATGTATATGTTAATTATATCTCACATATTGCACATATCGTTTATTACATAATATCTTCACCAGCGATTGATCAGGATGAGGAAGACATATTCCAATGTGGCAAATGTAAAAGTCAATTTACGTCACTCCAACTGTTCATACTCCACAAGAGAACGCACCAGAAAACGCAGCAGCAAACAGTAGACTTGACTCAATTTCTAACAAACGATGAGAGTCAGGTAATGCATGTGGAAGATGTCGTTCAAGATGAGTCGCAGTATAATTCGCAGGAAACCTTTCAGCTTGGAGAACCTATTATTCTCGAAGAAGCAGACATGCTATTTAGGTATGTTATCATTGATAATTGTAATTAATTCGAAATTTGAATTAAATATTTTTGTGTCGCCTTGAATATATAGATTATTCCTTGCTTTTGTACCAATTTATTCTTTAATATGTATTATCTTTTTTTTTAATCTGTTCTGAATTGTTATAGTGTGGATCAGGAGGCTGCTAATTATTTCATGACAGACTCCACATTCAGCGTGCCGATTATTTTGAGTACAGAGAACCTGGATACTTTCGATAATGCTGCCATCGAGGCGACGAGGGAAGATTCAAGCGAAGTGCCGACGATACTGCAAAACGACATCAGTTCACAGGAGGATGCTTCGAGTCAATCCGAACATCCTAGCGCCTCGTTGACGGATAACGAGCCATCTCTAGCGGACAATGAGCCACCTTTAGAGGACAACGAATCCTCTCTTGAGAACAACGAGACATCCCTCCAGGATAATTCACTCAGTGTATCAGAAAATGGCATCAATCGAACGCAGAACTTAAGGGTACCATTGTATTGATGGCTTTCTGTTTCCAAAACAGAAAGTAAAATTTATAAAATTTAGTTCCATAATTTTAAATTAAATTGTAATTAATGTTTTTATATTATTTAATTATAAAATTTAATTTAATTTAATTAAAGTTTAATGTGAGACTTTAATTATAGTAACAAATATAATGTAAATCTGTTTCCAAATAATTTTTTTTTAATGCGAATTTATTTAAATTACTAAATAAATTATACAGAGGTCAGAGATTAATGTGAATTTTTTATATTAAGATGCACATATTCGATTACGTCATTGCAGTATAAATGCGGTTATTGCAACAAGCAGTTTGCAAAAAAATTCTATTGGCAACAGCACGAACGTTCTCATACTGGAGAAAAGCCTTATCAATGCGTAGTATGTGGTCGTGCATTTGCGCAAAAATCAAACGTAAAGAAGCATATGTCCTCGCACAAAGTATGGCCTGGTACCGCTATTCACTCATTACCACCAGAGGTACAAAATTTTTAATTAAATTAATTACTAAGATTTATTTATTTTTTTTTTTTTTTTGAATTTTTACGAAGAGAAAATTTATGAATATTTTTTTTATAAAAATGTTTCCTTGCAAGAGAGAGAGAGAGTAAGAACATTTCTAAGAAAAAATTGTTTTAAATATTATATTAGTTTTAAGGCACTAAGAGTTTAAGCACAGATATTAAACACAATTTAATTGTAATTATATATAATTTTGTACTCATTAATATTTATATTGTTTATTTTTACCTATTATTTTTTTATATATCGTTTTAATCATATCCTTCTGAATACTTTTAGGCGCCTCCGGACGGAAGTATCGACCGCACATACCATTGTCAATTCTGCAAAGAAACGTTTGATTCGTACAAAGCTCTAAAAGGCCATCTAATTGTCTCGCATCTGGCACTGAAAGTGTACAAATGCGTTCAGAGCAGCTGTAGTATGATGTTTTCGGATCTGGAGGAGTTCCTCGAGCACACGCGCAACCACAAGTGCTCGGAATACCGATGTCACGTGTGTGGTGAAGTGTTCAGTACTCTGTCGGATCTTGGTGGCCATCAGTACGTCCACTCCGTCCAGAAGCAGAAGACCACGGAGAAGTATTACTGCTGCTCGACTTGCAAATCGTCATTTTCGAATCTGGAGGCATTGCAGCACCATAAGGAAACCACCACACACAACTATGCATGCCTGCATTGTGGTAAAAGCTTTCTCATCGAGAGATTTCTGCGCCGTCATCTCAAAACTCACTCGGCATCGGCGAGATTTGTCTGTGAGGATTGCGGCAAAGCTTTTAAAACCGAGCAGTATCTGGCTAACCATAAGCTTATACACAGCGAAGAGACGCCTTTTACATGTCCGGTAAGTAAGAATAATTGCAATGAATATATAAAATTAAGATTTTAATGATATTCAACGTATACTCCAAAAGGATATATTTTGTGGAAGTAAAATACTGTGGCGACTCGCCACCAGAGGTCCAACGGGACTCGCTCGGATTCGCGTTAGCATCGCAGCCATGCGAATTCCCTTTAAATAGAACATCAATCTAAATTCATTCGAGGCGTTTCGTTGTGTGTAGGATAAGGCAGGTCCTACACTATATCGCTTTACTGATGGAGTCTAGTAGTGTGGGACCGGAAAGAAACGCTGCGGCCGATCAAAAAGCTTCGAGTCAGGCCTCCTTAATGGACATGAACATCATTCGTACAGATATTCACACATACATTTAAAATGCTAGGCAATTTTCACAATTAAGCAATTAGATTAGATTAATATTATAATTATTATTTAGATATAGATGTTTTTTTAATAACATAAAAAATAAATTCTTGGATATAACCTAGTGCTTGGATATAACATAGTGCAGCAAAAAATCTATAAACATTAAGAAAACTTTAAAATTGATTTTTGACTCTTTTATGACCAACTGACTTGATTCACTTTGCCTCCACTCTTTGTACTAAGTCTTTGAATATTTATTACCGGAAACAGAATTTGAAAAAGTTAAGCTATTTCTGAAAAACCTTATAAATAGGAAAATGAACGAACGAACAAAGGGACTAACACTGAAAATGAAATTATAAGCTTTACTATACTGGCACTTAATAAACTGAAATATAGTTGCATATTGTTTATTGATGTTTGTACTTTATATTTTAAATCACAGCATTGCCCAGCCAGATTCAAGCGGAAAGATCGACTGGGCCGGCATATGTTGATCCATGATTTGACAAAGAGACTTAAGTGTCCGTTTCGCAATTATTTGGGCTGCATGAGTGAGTTTTCGCGGCCAGACAAACTCAAACGGCATCTGCTGACGCATAGCAATGTCAAACGGTTTAGTTGCAGCCACTGCAATCGCAACTTCCACCGAGCGCAAGCTCTTAAACATCACGAAATAAATAAGCACAGCCTTAAATGTGACATCTGCTCCCATGTGAGTCCTATTTCTTAATTCATGTAAACACAAAAAACTTCAATCAAATAATTCTTCTACAGCTGACTATTAACATTACGTAGGCCTTTAAGACTAAGGAGCAATTGGTTACTCATAATTGCGAACAATCAAATGAGACCAAGAAGCACAACTCTCAACTACCGAAAAAAGCGTCTGGATCATTTAAGCCGAGGAAACCCACCCCAAAGAGACAAACATTATCAAAGACTGCAATCCCGCTTGCCGACAAAGAGAAATTAGACAAGCTTAAGACTGATGAGATGGAAAGAAAGGTAATTTATATCATATAATTAGACCGCTCTTTCTGTTTTCATTTTTTTTATTGCATTTCAATCTCCTATTCCTGCTTTATATTCTTCTCATTTAAAGATTGTTAATATATCATTCCGCTTAATTTTTTCCCTTAAATCTTATATCTTTTTCTTTCTCTGTGTCTTTTAATCATATCACATCTTTCTCAATTGTAGATTGCCTCCGAAACATTCATATCTGGTGATATCGACGAGGAAGCCAACAAGAGAATGGAAAATATTCCTCCCGTCTTGAAAACAGAATCAACTGGCGGTGAATTAAATGAGCGATCCGACTCGCCAGTTACGGACTTCGAGAACGATTTCAAACGCAACATGGAATTTTACTCGCCCCATGCGAGCGAGTAAAATTTTGCAATATACATATATATATATATATATATATATATATATATATATATACATGCATATATATTTTTTTTATTCGTATTTAAATTGTACATCAATTAGAATGTAGACGAATCGTCGTAGTATGTGCAATGGGATCATCGGCGAAGGTGCAAGTTGCATTTTATATTCGCGCGTACGGTATTTTGTAGTTTACATATCTGTGATAATTGTATTATAATGCTCTATCGATATAAGTAACTTATATACATTTAGGCGCACGCCGAAGACGTTCGGTGTCGCTGATTTCGATTCTTCTATGAGAAACTCGTCGTATAGACACAGCTATAGTTATAATTGATACTCCTGAAGTATCTTTTCGAACACTTACGTTCGTTAAATTTTTTTACGATTACAAAGTCATACGTATGATATCAGAACTGTAACGAAACGTTTGACAACGCGACATCTTTTTAATTTATTTGTTATAAAATAATAAATCTAGACGAGAAGTCACAAATGCGAAGATGTAAAATAACTTTTAAGAAAATATCAATTTTATGAAATAGTCAAAGTTTGTATTCAATTTTATGAGCCGAAGTATAACTGTCCTTGAAAATTCCTTTAAGTTTGATTCCTGATTAATTAGCGCTCCTTCAACTACAACATTTAAACTAATAATCTCATCAAATCCAAATTAATTTATCAGTTTCTTAAATGCAAATTAATATTTGCATAGTATTTAAGTAAATTTTTTTTATATTGCATGATAAAAGGTTAAATTTACTAGCTCAAAATCAAACTTTGTTGTGTAAGCTGTTATCTTGTGATAATTCTTGTGATATTTGGAAGGAAGCGGTTAGCAAAACCGCAATCTTTGAAAGATTAGGGGCAAGAGTACGTCGCATATGCTTTAATATAAGAATCGAGACTTTTTTTAGTTAGACAAATGTAGTGTTCAAATTAACGTATATAGTCGCTAGTTAACCGAGTTGAAGGAACCATGCCATTTCGTAAAACATATCAGATTAACAATCGGGAGCAGGGCAAGGCTGCTCAACGGGATCAGTCATATAGAAGCTGTCTCATTGCCCTGCTCATTTTCTTCTTCATGTGCCTTATCCTTATCCTTGCCTGCAAACCCTGGAAAGTGCAGAAACAAAGAGAATACAGGGAGCCATATATTAAACATGACTCACAGGTATGATATTGAATAGAATATCTTTAGACAAATGTAGATCTAAGAAAATGGTATAAAAAAATAAAAGAAATTTATTTACAAGTCTAAAGAAATTTCACAGAAGCCATTACAAACTTTATACAATTTTTTCTTATTCATGTTTTTTATTCATGTTTGTTTCAATTATACTGACACACTTTTTTTAACAAAAAATTTTAATTAATTTTGAGTGAATAATTTTATTGGGTATTTTAAACAGCATTATCCTCAAGAACACCCAAACGAAACAACAATTCTGACTGTTTCATTAACAACATCAACAACAACAACTCAAAATACTCTGACAGAAGAGACAGTTTTAGCAAGAACTTGGATTATCCCAGTGAATACATCCATTGCAGAAAATAGACCAACAGAAGAAATCAATGTCATTACTGAAGATTATTCGAAGAAGAATGTTAAAGGATCTCATCATTTTGAGCGTTACTTTGAAAATTCGACGAGTATTGATGAAATAACATTGTCTCCTCCTGTATCTCAAAAAAGTATTGAAGATTATACTTCGAATGAAATCTTTGAAAATGTAGAAACTACAGAAAAAAACATCGACTTG
>NW_017304269.1:1624374-1625076 GCF_001594115.1 Trachymyrmex septentrionalis | reverse complement strand
ATTATACTTCGAATGAAATCTTTGAAAATGTAGAAACTACAGAAAAAAGCATCGACTTGACTACATTGCCACATGATATTATAACTGATAATATCATCAATAATGCAACTTCAATATCATCAAGTGAACCAATTGGCGTCACTACAAAATATACTTCAATTGTTGATATTATAAATAATATTATGTCATCAACTACTAAGGAATTTATAAGTGATTCTACTGACGGATATTACAATTCGAATAAATCAGAAGTTGACATTGTGACTAATAACATTATAATTTCAACATTGCTGACACAGTTCAACGATACCGAAGAGAATGTTTCTGAGAATTCTACTAAAAAATATGAGAGATTAAGAGTTGGTATTGATAATATTACATTTTCAACAACGCCGAGTCTTCTTGAAGAAAGTACAAGTGCTAAACATTCTTCCATTAAGAACAATTATTCTAAGATTTTGCAATCTGAAGTAACAACGAGTAATATTTTAACTCGATCAGATCCTCAAGAAAATGAAGATACTAGAAATTCTACAACGAAAGATTTAAATTATGAAGAATCTGCAGTTACGAAGTACAATGCGACGTTAATTAATGAGAATGAAATGACAGAGAACTCTCCTACAATAAATTATACTTCACTTATGGATGAGAAGTTTTCCACAAAAGTTGAAAGTGTAATTAAATTTTAATATTAAAATT
>NW_017304269.1:1623540-1624274 GCF_001594115.1 Trachymyrmex septentrionalis | reverse complement strand
GATATTTTTTTTAATTTGTAAAATTAATATTTAATATATATATGATTTTTATAGATATTCTTAAATCTGTGGAAGTCATTAACGTTTATAATATTTAATTTTATGTAGGAAGCTGAAGATCTGATGAATGAAACGATTACTAGTATAAAAAGTTATACCGAGAAATTCAATGTGACTTCTAATGGAATGGAGAAATACAACGGATCTCCCATGTCCAATTATGTCAACACATCCAGTACCGTTTTTTATAAGCACACAACTAGGACAGCCATCCCAGTAAGTTACAATGAGACGGATCTTATCACCACAGGATGGACTACGCTTTCTAATGAAGACACGAGCATTTGTGAGACAGGACACTGCAAGCAAATTGCCAGCAGAATTTTATCCTACATGAATCATTCAGCCGACCCTTGCGACGATTTCTATGAGTACGCTTGCGGTAGTTTTGAAGCAAATCCGCAGCTGATAGACGGAGATCTAATTCGGAGATCTAGAAATTACCAACGAATCGCCAGTAAATTTATTAATTTACTAATGACATATAATTATTAATAAGTCTTAAAAAGATTATTGTATAATTATAAGAATCAATTATTGAATTAGTAATTATTAATTATTTTTAGTTGGAATAACTTTTTATACGTCAGAAATCCAGGAAACATTAATTTCTTTTTAGAAAAAAAGGTTGACTAGCTATTAAAAGTAGTTATTAAATATTTATACATTTGTTA
>NW_017304269.1:1606997-1623348 GCF_001594115.1 Trachymyrmex septentrionalis | reverse complement strand
TTAATAAATAATATAATAAAATTAAGTCTTAATTATATATATAATATTAATGCAAGAATTAATTGTCAGCTGTAGATAGATGTAATTTTATTACAGCAAATGACGCGTTAAAAAAAATAGGAAAGTTCTATGTATCTGATACGTGGTCTGATAATTACGTCGTGAGTTTTACCAATTTATTCGCCCAATTAATGTTACATCATAGGTAAGTTCTCAGAAAGATTTATTAACATATTATTATAAATTAGAATTATTTTGCAGCGCTCTTTTATTTGATGTCGTGCCAGAATTGGATGAATATCGTCCAAACAATTTCACATTGAAAATAGGTCCTATGACGTATGAAAGTCCTTTCAAAGCGGAGCACGTGGAAGATCCCTGTTCCGAGGACAAGTTCGAGACGGAAGGGCAATACGTGAATCTCGAAATTTTGTATCATAATTATGAAAAATGCAAGGTACAAAACATTAAATTATTGCAAATTGTTTAACGAGAAAATTAAAGAATTTTATTAGTATTGAAGGAAGAAAAAGCAATTTTCCTTTTGTTTTTATAAAGCTCTTTTCCTTTCTTTATAAAATGTCCTTTCTTAATCTTTTTAATTCAATCAACTCTCTTTTTTTGGTAAGTTTTTTTTAGATTTATATAGAAAAACAAGTAGATAATTATAAAGTATAAATAAATTAAAAAGTTAATAAAATGGATTAATATAAGGAAAGCATATATATAGAAGAGTTAAATAAATAATTATTCTTTTTTCATAGAATGATACGAGCGAATTAATGAGATCCATTAGGACAACGCTAAAAGAGCTTAATGTTTTTAAGGGCTTAAATGACAGCGATTTAGAATGGAGTATACAATCTGAAAACATAGAAAAAACTGTTCATGTGATTGATTCTGTTGTAATGCAAGAATATTTTTCGGTAATTAAATATATATTACAGTTTTTTGTAACATTAACAATATTATTTTTTTATAAATAAATAGATAAAACTATTAACTCTACAGAACTTTCCGTCTAAGAGTGAAGTACGAGAGGCGTACTTGATGAACGATTACAGTAAAGTCAGTTTAGAGGATTTACAGAGCAGTAGCACATTTGTAAGTAAAAACACATAAGAATTTTAATTTCTCTGAAAAGTAAAAACAAAAAAATGTGAAATTAAGTATCTAACTCTAATCTCTTAAATTAAAGTGTTTATTACATTTTTAGCAATCTCTTATCCTTTACTTTAATCTTCTCTCGCAGGTAAATTGGGCGCAATTAATTCATTTGTTAACAGGAGTACACGTGGAAAGTAATGAGATTATTCAAGTGTATTTCCATGCCGCATTAACTAAAGGTTTACGCAAATTAGAAAAATATTCTAAAAAAAATTCTATGAGTCTTAACAATGCGATAATGGCATTATACGCGAACAAGCTTTATCACGAGGTAACTTACATGTTAAGATCATCTTTAAATATAATAAAATAAAAATATTCATATATAAATTTAAATAAAATGTAAAAAATATAAAGTAAAAGTATACAAATATAAATATTATATTACAAATAGCTTAACAAATGATGGAATTGTTTTCTAATAGTTTCATATTTTGTATTAATAAAAATTATCATTCTTTATTTTTATTGATATAATGAAATGAAATTGTTTGCAGTTGGTTTTGCCAAAGCATGATAATGTAAAGGATTATTGTCTGCATGTGGCTACCTATCTTTTACGGTTGGAAGCGTCCAATTTATATGTATCATCCTTTACTGATTACGAAATAACACAAATGAATGAAATAGTAAGTGAATTTAACTAAAATATAATAAATATAAATTTGTGTTCAATTTTTCGAATTTATAAATTACTTGTTTTTCATTTTTTGACTATTGTTTTACTCAATAGATAAAAAAGACATTCAACAACTTAAAGCAAACTTTATCAGACAAAATGCAAGAAGCACAATGGGCAAAAGAGGAAGGACGAAAAGAATTGCTAAACAAGATCAATAGTTTGAAACTCGCATTACCTGTTGTTTCCTATTTCAAGAATAGAAACTCGCTATATAATGAATATAACGTATCAGAGGTAAAAAAATATATATGTGTCATACATTAATTCTTCTTCACTATTATTTTATTAAAATAATTATTAATATTATTAAAAGCAGAATATATCTAGAAAATCTACAATAAAAACAAATATCATGAATGTATAAGGTATTTTTTAAATATTTTAACAGATTCACATAATTATTCTGAATGCTAAATTGGTTTTTTATGTTGGCATTTAATTAAAAATCATTCTGTATATCTTAATTAGTTTTAATTACGTTCTAATTGACAATCAACTTTCAGGTAATTATAAACGACAATTACTTTAACAATTCGATAATGCTATTAAAAAGATACAGAACTCTAATGTACACCGAATTAAGAAGAGAAGTTGGTGGTCCAAAGCAAATGTAAATAAAATACAAATAATTAATTCACGATTAATGAATTAATTCAATATAAATAAATTCATAAAATCCTAGATGTTTAACTGTGTAAATTTATATTTCTTTCAGATTTTTTTAGATTATTTTATTTATGTACAGACTCATATGTCTCTAGTTCAAAATTGTTATATTATTTAATTTTGAAAGCTTTTATTTTCAATTTCTTAAATTTTTCAATTTGGAAAATCTCTTGGATTCTAAATTTGTATAATTTGTAAATTACGTTACAGTTGGACATATTATGCTACGCCATTCCAATCGAAAGCCCAAGTGATTTATGCCCTAAATCTCATCGTGATTCCTTACGGTATTATCGATTGGTCTTTAATGAGTAACTTAATGAACGGCGATGAATTATCCTATTTTCTACTAGCAACCCTTGGGAATTTAATAGCTCATCAGATCGCCCATCATTTTGACACAAATGGTAAATGACTGTAATAATGTAATTATATAAATCTCATAAGTCATTAATAACTGTTAATATTCTTCATAAACTTTTTCATGGTATTCTTAGATCTCATGTATGGTTTATGTTATAATTTTTAAAAATAGAAGATTATTGCACGTAATATTGATTTTAATTGACTAAATTTATATAAATCATAAAGACTAATCTTTCTATTTTTAATTCTTTGATTACCTTTAATTTTTACAATCGTTTTCTTTGTAACAGGTATACACTATTGGAATCAAATCAGGAATGCTCAAGATTCCCTGATGTTTGAAAACGAATTTACAAATACTCACTTCGATGATTATATCAACTGTCAAAAGGAGAATCTGTATCAAGAGCCTATAAACATGACGTTACCCTTCACTGATCAAATCGTGTCCTTTAGAGTAAGTTGAGTTGTTCAATCCTTAATACACATGACTGAGTGCATTTCTTTTCTTTGAAATACTAGCACCAAATAATTAGTTATAATATCTACACATAATTTCTTTTAATACACACTTTATAAATATTTTCTAAAAATGTTAAAATGTGTATATAAGAATCACTTAAAAATTTTTGTTACTTAAAAGTGATGAAAATTAATTTGAGAAATGAACGGCCCTTCGTGTGTAGCAAAGGATCGAAAAATCATTGTGGAATGTCAAACTAAAGATGAATTTTATAATGCAATTTTCCTGACTGTACTCTCTAAAATCTTTAGAGTAGAATCTCACTCTAAACAGTGAGAATTGAGCCAGTCTTTCAAAGAGTGGCTCGATTTTCAAAGTGAGATTCACTGTAAAAGTTTAAGAAAAGAAAAAATAAGATACAATAAATAACAAAATTGGAGAAGGGATTGTTAGAAACACTTTGTGTAGTAAAATTTAATACAATAAGTGTACTTTTTTTGCGTAATGCTTGATTTATTGAATCATTCGCAGACGCAAAATGTACATTTGTAAATATTCTAGATTCCACGGTTGACCTTGAACGAGCGGTTGTCTGAAATTATAGGACTCAGACTAGCCTATGATACTTTGGCTCTTACAATGTCGAATACGAAGAGACTACCATGGATACAACTCCGCATCGACCAATTATTCTACCTCGCCTACGCTCAGGTACTGTTCTCACAGTTCGTTTTACATTAACAGCAGTTTTATTTTATGGAGGTCCCTCGAGATATTCTGGAGAATCCTGTGGTTCTCAGATCTTCAGAAATTTTGAATGTTTTCAATAATAAAATCCAAAGATTTGCGAAGATCACGGTTGATTCTGTTTCCTCGAAACTTTCACCGTCATCGAGTCGTCCCAGATAATTAACACTTATTAATACTTTTGTATCTCTATCGTTGCAGATGTATTGCACGAAGATGTCACTCACATCGTCGTATGTCTCCTTGCACGAGAGCGAGAACCTGCCTAGCCGGATCCGCGTGTTCGTCTCCGCATCAAACGACAAGTTCCTTGCCAAGGCGTGGAATTGCCCGCTCGGCTCGCAGATTGCACCCAACGACGTTTGCAACGTGTTCCCATACATAGAGATTAAAGAGACCTCGATGATTCCGGAATGAGAATCATTCTCGGAAAAGAATGGCACCCACGGACATTACGCTATAGCAAATGAGTCATACGATTAGTCGAGAAACGTGCTAATCGATGGACACAGAAACAAAACTCGGATTCATCCACTCTGCAAGATTCGCGTATAAACATTTTTAAGATTCGATTATTAAGTTATGAAATCGGAAGTTTCATGCGGTTGATGCGTAAACCTGTTTCTATAATTTTAAAATCTAAAAAAGATATTAGAAAATGTGCTTTGCTTCTGTATCCTTCAATACATAAAAGAGATTCTCATTTACGTACAATAAAAACGTATGTCTTAAGTTTAAAAGCAATGCTTCGATGAACACGTTGCCGCATCGTTTGTGAGGTAACGTTATAATTAACGTTGGAAAGAAAAAAGTAAGCGAACAACGTAATCGCTGAATGAATATGAATAAATGAATCAATAAACAGTTTTTACGCGATATTCACATTGAATTTGATCGAACGCTAAATTGGAACGTCCACCGATCAATAATAACAATAATATTCTTCATTCATTCTGAGGAACAAAAGTAACACTTTGGAGACCACTTGTCATCACGTCACAAAGAATCGGACGCATTAATCATTCATTCTACTCTTGCGCGCAATTGTATTCGACTAGAAAGTATAATGAGTGTCTTCAGTTCACCATCAAGCGGTTCTTTTCACTCTTCTTTTCATAGTTTCTTCTTATCCAATTCCTCCACGGATTTCGTACGACGAGCCATATTCCCTGAAATAAACACATTTGTAAATGACACATAAAAATTACCGCTCCGATGTTGACTGAGTTGTGGCATTTGATTAAGAATTCTTTTTAAAAATCTCAATTTGGGAAGTATAATAGATATAAAAAAAAAAGAATTATATAAAAATATTGAAAAAAGAAATATAATTAAAAACACAGAATTACTTAATGACTGATTTCTCTAATCTGAATAAAATTTTTTTTACGCTTTATTATATTTATATTTTAAAATTTAAAGAAAAGATCCAAGAATTTAATAAGTTTTAGAAATTTTAGTTACAAAAATTACAGTATTTTATGACTCAGAAAGTCTACATTTTTTAAAATGCAAAAATCTGAAACTCAAGAATCTAATATTCAAAGATGTGAAATTCTAAAAGTCAAATTTAAAATAAAAGCATCCAGTCCTCATAAAAAATAATTTTGTAATTTATCCAAATGATTAATCATATTTTCATTATTTTAAGTTGTCAATAAAAATAAAATATTCGAGTTATATAGGATATTACATGAACAAATCACGAACAAATTTCGGGCAGTAACAGTGATAAGAATGGCAGTAGCAATGAACGATTAATCAAGTGTCGCAAACTCAGATTGTTGCAAGTTATGAAGCGATTACATATTGTATGATGTAATCAATTAACACATACCGCTTACATCCGTATCAAACTTGCTTAGATGGGAGACTGACCGTCTTATAGTGGTTTTCTTTCCCGTCTGTAGTGATGCATTTAAAAGGAGCAACAAAAGTTAGTTATCAAAATTAATTAACTGTGGACGAACAATATTTATTTAAGTGACACAAATCGCTGTGTAAGTTTCTCCCAAAAAAAAAAAAGAAGGATCTCGTACTAATTATATAGAAAATTATTGCTATTATCCCGGTGAAGTGAGTTAGTTTTCACATATAATGTAACTTACAATGTGGTATAAAATAAAAGATGTCTAAACACAAGACTTAATAATAAATAATTTTTTAGCTATGATATTAAAGATGCTCCATAAGCAGTTGAGCAGAAGTTTTACACTGATGTACCGTAGTTCAAAACTGTTCATTATTAAGGCTTGTGTTTATGAGATCTTATGTTCATCACATTACAACAACATTTAAATATGAAAATTAAGTCATTTCATTACAACCCAATTTTCCATATAATTAATACAGAATTCTTTATATGTGATACTTTCGTTCCAAATTATTATGCAATCATTATTCTTTTTCTCTGAGAGTAAAAATACTGTAGTAATATTTTTCTTAAATCCTATTCCTAAAAGTTTACAGAGACATTAAAATCTGTTGGTATCTACCTCAAAGTACTGGTGCCACAAAACACAGCCATAGACACAGAGAACAGAGACTAGAGACTGACAAAGCAGCCAAAGGAGGATATTGAGAGCTTGAGTGCGTTCAAACAGGGCTGCACCATGGCGTATACACAGTAAAGCTTCTGTCACCATAATTGCCCCATAAACCCAACACTGAGTTCCCACTCGACTGCACGTCGGATCAGTTACGTACATATAATACTGCCTGCAATTACAATGCATTTATGACAACAAATATTTCAACCGCACGCTCAATATTCAAATTTTTTTAAATTTATTAGATCAATTTGTTAATATGTACGATAATATTAGATTAGAAAATTTAAAATATCAATTACACACCCACTTTTATATTAGTATAATTTAATTCACAAATTATATATAATACTTAATAAGATTACATCTTGAAATATTACAATTCTGAAATTTCAATATTCATGTATTGTATATGATACAAATTTTAAAATTTGAAAAACTAATCTTATTTATATTGTTAAAATTTGTGTTCTTTCCACTTACCTAACGGATGGTGCGACTATAACGCCGACCAATACTAATCTGGTGACAACAAATGGATGGGATGGAGGAAACTCATAGACGTGCTTCAAGAAGAACGTATTCAGCTCGGAAACTTGCCAGAATATCACTAGCTGGCATAAAGCAACCAGTCGCATATGTGTGCAAGTTGGATCCAGCCATCTAACAGATGTCCAACTGCCAGGAGTAAACTGCAACATTGCTCTCTTCAGCTTCCCAGTGGTGCTCTCAATGTCACGAATACTGACCCACCTGTATTTAAGAAAGTATTTAAGTTAAAAGATTCAGTACTATTCAATTCTTCATTGAAAAAAAAAGAAAAAACTTCTTTCTGTATGAAATAAAGATACAATTTTTCTATAAAAAAAGAATTCTGAATAGAAAGAATATACTTTGCGCAGTAAAATAAATTTTTTATTATAATAAATAATGAAAATTTGAAAGACGTAGAACTCAAGACTTGAATTAAATTCTTACTTGTATTCCCTCATCTCCAATATGGAGCAAATTTTCAGGCCAACCCAGATACCCAATCCATTGCACACTAAAACGTCGAGAATCAAGGCGTCCCACCAGCACTCGATAAAGTTTGGCAATAAATGAGCAAAGGCAATCTCTGTCACCTCCCACATGACGCTGATGGCCCAAAGGATACCAAGATGACGAATTAAGATGGCCTTGAAGGCCCAGCCAAGAAAATGTGCCAGCGCGAATACGTCCAAGTGATTCCAGATCCTTTCCACTGTGACATCCGAGCAGTTGACACCATACTCCTTGTCCATATCAATGTGGAAGGAAGCTAAACCAGGATCTACCCATACCAGGATTCTCCTGACTGTCTTATAGTTTTGGAACAACAAGAACAGCAGACCCATCAAATAGAGTACGCTGCAGCCGAATACTATCCGCCATACCACAGGATGAGGCCTAGTGAATGGACCATTGGGGAATGTCAGGACAGATATGATGAGGAAGAAGAAAATGACGCACAATATACCCGCCCACATGTTGTCCTCTACATTGGTGGTATTCCTGAAAGAAATATTTTTAGATGTAACAATATTCTATGTATTCCAAAGATACGACAAAATTTTGTATAATCTTTGAATTCCATTTACATAAATTTTCTTGCTGACTGAATTATAAACAGTGATTGAAATCGGAATAATCCAAAATTGATTTGTGTTTATCAGTCATAATAAACACGTAAAAACTGATACATATTTATCCATATCTGCTATATAAAATATTATAATTAATAATACAAGCTAAATTAAACTCAATTAAAAAAAAATTTCTAATAACAATCATAACTGCTGTCTAAATAAGAATATAAAAATATTAAGCAGAAACCAGTACAACCAGTTACATAATACATAATACAGTTAAGCTAAATAGAAGCATAATCATGAATGGCTTATAATAGATAAGCCAAGGACAAATTAAAATCATACTGTAATATATAGAATTACTTACACATCTTTATAGAAAAAATTCGAATAAAACCTTTTTATCCGGCATTTTATTGCACATAAATTAAAATTTTCATATATATGATAACATATGAGTTGCATTATTCAAACACAATATTCAGTCATTGTCAAGGTATTTCAGGCGATTATCTTATCAAAATTAGATATTGATTTTCACATACCAGGTATAAATCTAATTAACATTCAAATGAAATTTCTTCAACCACTTGCGTCATGTGGTTTTTTTAATCAAAATACATTTTTACATCGCTAAGGAAAACAAGAGGAAAGAGTCAAAAGAAATTAAGATGAGATATAATCCGCAAGAATTCTAAAGAATCAAAGGGCCATGAATCAAAGTGAGGCCATTGTCTACCTGGTGAATGCAGAATATATAACGGCGCCAATGGAGATAAGTAATAGGGTGATTGTGTGCGGTTTATAGAAGAACTCGAGGGAGATGTCGTCGACCGGCCTCTCGTTGATGCTCGGGAAGCTGTCGGTCCCGGTGCGGAGTCTGTACTCCTCGGCATGATCGGCGACGGTGTTGGCGACTGTATTAGCGACGGTGGTCGCCTTAAAATCGCCCTCCTGCATTGCTGTCGCCATCCTTCCACAATACTCTCTGCTTCAGTCTCGTTCGACCACCATCGGCAAACAGACACGTGTAATTCTCGCGCCGTATCCGTCTTTTGCATGAACGCGAACACGCCTGCGATCCACGATCGAGTTGGATTGATTCGCGTGAACTTGGGTGCGCATGCGGTGCATTAACACTCGCTCGGCGGCAATCGCGCGCAACTTCACGCCGGTGGGCGCGCGCGATTGGCGGCGAACGAGACAACATGACGCGGACGAACAATGGCGACATACGGAGACAAGAGTCGAAAGCGTGAGACTCGCGCATTACAGTGGGGGTGGGAAACGGCGGCAAGAGGCTTTATACTTAATAGAACGGTTAGATATATTATTCTTGCGGACTTTTATACCTTCCGATTGTTATTCACTATGTCATATTAGCTTGCATTAGCTATGTCAATTAGGCAACAATTACCCATTGACTGATAGAAGAGAGATATTTTACTGTGTTACAATTGAACAGAGATAAGTATAACGATTGGAAAGTTACTTAATTGTAACGTCGTCACTTTTTATAATAATGAATATAATGACTTGGTATAATGATTTTACATTTTTTCAGTAACGATAATACGAGAAAAAATCACTTTTGAAAAAAGAAATTCATAATTACTATATGCATCATTTATTTTAAAAAAGTAACAGCTTTTGTGTGTGTTTTTGATAAAAGAATTCTTTTATATCTAAGATGATATGAGATGAAGATAATAGATAATCTAATAATTTAGGTAAAGATAAGATGTAGCAATTTCTTCAAGATGATTATTTAAAACAAGCTGTTACTTTTGCTAATGAATAATGCATATTATAACAAATCTTTTTTCAAATTATTGTTGCCGATATGAGAAAAATAAAAAAAAATTAAAGTCTAAATCGTTATTATAAAAAAGTAAGAGGCACACAAAAAAACTTACGCAGTAAAACATAAGCAATAGAAAATCCAATATATTGATTTATTTATTCCCTTATGGAAAAATGTGTTCAAAATTGTTCGAAATATAATCAAAATGTAAATCCGAATTCGTCATAAATTTCTCTGAAAATTGTCGAAATGTATAAATTCGAATAGTTACAGATAAAATGAGATACTTTCGGTCAAATTTCGGCAATATTGTCTTTGTCAGAATTTATTTTTTATATTTTTCGGACAAACTCTGACAAATTTTTTCCATCATGGAATTGCTTATATGTCTTACTGCAACTTAAGTTTTTCTGCCATGACCCTAATAGTAATACGATAATGGCATACTACAAATAAAGTGTTATTTCTCTACAGTTGAAGTATACATACATATAGTATAACACGCAAGGTTATTAATGTCTTCCTTATAAAAAATTCTGCATGCATGAATATGTATAAATATGTATAAACATAAATATTCATATACGTGTATAATCATATATGAAATATGTCCACACGTGTTCATACATCCCTCCTTCTTTTGTAAAATTACTTTTTAGTGTAATAGAAATAATAATTATAGTAATGTGAAAACATTAAAAATAATTAAAAGGATAATTTTCACACTATTTGTTTTAGAAAAAGTCAAATTTGAAGAAATATATAAAAATATTACTTATGTATAATTATATATAAAATTATACATAATTGTGTACGAGCAATTTTTTTTACATTTTTCCAAACTTGTTTCTTTTTTAAACGAACAATGTGAGAATTATCCCTTTAATTATCTTTATGTTTTCACGTTGCTATTATTATTTCTATCTTACACTAAAAACTAATTTTACGAAAGAAAAAAAAGATGTATGAACATATTTTAAATATGTATGAACATATTTTATGTAATATGATTATATATGTTTATGAATATTTACATATGTTTATATTTGTACATATTCATGCATGAAAAATTTTTTGCTGGATTATTATATACATATTCTGTGTATAATATGTGTAGAAGTGCATATATATCAGAAGATATTTTTTATATACGCTCCGATAAGAGTTTAAATTCAAATTCAGGCATTAAAAAAAATTATCGTGATAAACTTGTATTACACATAATATGTATTATATGTATATAGTATAGTTAATAAATATATTAAATATATACGTGTAATAAATTGAAGTATAATTAATATCTCAAGCAGACGTTTAAAATCTACATTTGAAAAACGTTAATTGAAACGTTTTTATGTTGTATAAAAATGTTAAATTATTATTAATGTTAAATGTATGTTTATTAACCCGTAATAAGAAAACATATTTTTTGTGATACTAAAAAAACATAAATCCTTGAGACTCTCTCTATATAATAGTTTTTTGTTATTTTAGTTTTAAAATTTTCAATCATACATGAAATTGCATACTTAAACTTAACATAAATATAGAGTACGATAATTAGCCTACACAAATAAAAAATGAGATTGTAAAATTATTCCAAATAATAATACTATTTAAAAATTAGGAAAAAACTCTAAGATCACCAGGATCTATACGTTTCAATTTTTCAAGATTGAATAATACGCTTTTTTAACATTTATTAAATAGTTTAATAAACATATTAAATTTTAAAGTTTATTTTACAGTTTATATCTATTAAACATATTTTGAAAATATCTGCGTTGCTTGGGATTGATACTATATATATATATATATACATACATAATTTATAATGCAAAATAATGGGAAGCATAAAGATTTTTGTAAATTTACATAAATGAATAAAGACGACATATAATCGTCTTGATCAGTGAGTCAGTTTAAGACACCATTATCTCTTGCAGAGATTAAACTAAACATTTTATTATTATATATTATTGGTCGAGATGCTCCTAACCTGGACTCGTCACTTATGTTTTTATATGCAGCCATAGGTATGTTGTATCATATATGTATATACATATATTATAAATGTAGATGTCAATTATAGACATATAATGTCAATGTGTGCGATTTTTAGAAGCTTCGCTTCTCATCATATCGAATTCTTATATATTGATCTGTTTTTTATAGTTAAATTTTTTGCACTTTCAACTTTTTCCTCCCTTCAACGTTTAATTGTACTATTATCTTTTTTATTTTAAGTACGAAAATTTACGCAGCATAAATGAGAAGCGATAATTTGTATTAAACCAAAAATATGAAAGTTATTTTACTTAGTTCAATCGCTTACAATACAAACGTAAAATTTCGCACTTTAATGTAATGTAATCCAATATTCAGCTGTAAAAAATTTAAATATCCTATAAAAAAATCTTTAAATGTCTTATAAAAAAACCAACTCATTTGCGTGCTTCCAATAATAATAGATTCTATTCGATTTCTGTAATCAATTTGCTATCATATTCTGCTACTACATTCTATTATAATTCTATTATAATTCTAGTCTATTGAGAGACTCGATCTTGTCATTATTTGTGCATAATAACTAATAGTTTATTTATAATTTGAAAAAGAACTAATCGAATACTCTTTTATTTTAAGGGCAATAATCTAATCTTACAAAATTAAAAAAACGCAATAATCTTATCTCATACATGCGGAAATCCGGATAGCGGATCTAAATGCGCAATAAAAAGGCTACGTATGAAAACAAGGATCAGTCGCGAATCCCGTTGTATACAAGGTAAAAATTGATTGAAGACCACGAAAGGAGTAAATTGTAGCAAATCGCGCCACTTTTGTCGTAGACGCACCCCACCCAGAGTGAAAAGACGACAATGTCGGATTCCTGGCGAAACCAGTCGCGAACGTTCCGCCCATATTTGGGACACACTTTTTTTTACGCGGCAAAGCACGGCGCGACCGCGCAACGGTCGCGACATCCCACACACTCCTTGAAGAATGCAGTCATATGATTCATCCGGAATAATTGTTTTTTTTCTTTTTTAAGACGGTTCTAACGGTTAGCCATCCGAATATAATGCGCGATCCATTGATGCGCACTGACGACTCTTTCCAGTGTCGTAAAAGAGTAATGAAATTTACATAGCATATACTATATATAATATATTTAAATATTATTTAAATCGGTAACAAATTATGCATAAAATCGTCCATCATAAGCCGATCAATTTCATTTTTATTGAAATTTTCGGGAAAGACGTTGGAAGAATTAATCACTCGGGAAAAACGTTTTATATATAATTACATATAATTAAGTATGTAAAATTATATATAATTACGTATATAGGATTTTTCCGGGGCAATAAATTCGTAAATCGCAGAGACTATAAATAAGAACAAAATTCCAGAATATTATAAAATCAATAACTAAAAAGATTTATAAAAGATAGATCTCAAAATTATTATTATTATTGTCTTAATTGACACTCATTACAATGATAAATTTTATTCGATATCTAAATTCAGGTGTGGCATTTAAAAAATTAACGATAAATGTATCAGCAGCACTTTTCGCAATCAGTAAAACAAAAAAAAGCTTTTTGAAGAATAAAAATAGAAAATACAAAAAAATGAGACAAATGGACCAACATGTGATGCGGGAACAGTCGCCGAATTAATCGAGAACAGTTTGGCGAATGCACACGGCGGTACACGGCCGACAACGTTCAACGGTTCAAACGGGCCAATCAGCGCGAGGCGGCACCGCTGGCGAGCCAATGAAATGGTCGTGCTGGCGACGGCTCGTTCAACCTCGGCAACGTTCGACCGCCCTCGGCGACTCGAATACCGCACAAAGGCGCCGCGCGATAAAAGCAGCGTACGAAGCGACCGGTTTGGTATACATACACGACGACTCGATTCGTTCTGTCCCGTCGCGTCGGCGTCGTATTTGGTGCATCTGGTTTTATCCGTATTGCGAACGAGTTTACGTCCGTGATTCGTGAATCGACAGGCCCGTCATCGAATCGGACTCGGAGAGTTGAGAGAGCTGCAACGTTTCTTGTTCCGCGAGAGAAGGATAACGAGAAGGAAGCAGGTAAATGTTTTCCCTTCGCCCTTTTTCCGACGCAAACAAAGAGACGCCTCCGACCTTCGCGCCACGATTTATTGAAGCGACGCGTCGGCATGCTTTCTAGAGAGTTGATCTGTGAGCATAATTAGGATATCGTTTTTCGTCTATCGCTTTTTGTATTTAAGACGATAAGGTTTTGTGATGCATTCCGTTATTGCTTCTTTTCGGATTATGTAAACAAAGGTGGTTATTAATGGCTTTTGAACGATGACAGGAAATCATGGCGGAACGTTTGTAAATAAAAAGTCTTAGGCTTTTGTTTATTTTTATCGAGGTAGAAATTGGAATATACCAGGACGTAAAATTCATTGATTTGTTTTGTAAAGTATCTTTAATTTATACGTTTAGGTTTGTGTTTTACATATTGTGGTTATTTAGTAAATTCGTTGTGGACAAAGGAATATATAGGGTATTTCAAACAACCTTTTGCCTTTTCTCATTTCCAACCAATTCATTATTAGTTTATTTAAGTAACGATAAATTGACGGTATAATTGACTTAATCCTTCATGGTTTAACATTTTTTTTCACTGCTTTCCTGCTCTATAACTGGGTGCTTCTTATATTTTTCAAAGTGTTTTTGGCGCTTTAAAAAATCTGAAAAAATTCTGGTACACTTTCAACATTCAAGCATAATTTTACAATTATATGACTTGAAACATTTTCACTTTTTTTGTATGTGTCCGAATTTGAGATAGAATAATTCAAAATTGAAAATTCGGAGTCTTCAAAGCTCCAGTTAGACCAAGAAAGAGTTAATTAATTAAATAATTGAAGCAAAATATTTAAACAATTACAATTTGAAATAGGACTTATGAGAGAATAACTCTAATTAAATTTGTAGAATTCCTATTTTCAGTCAAAGTAGATCTTAAAATATTTGATATTTATACATTGACTGTTAGGATTAATTAAACTGTTTGATCATTTAAGAAATTAATTTTTTTTAAAGTTAATATATATATATATTTTTTTTTCTCAATTCTTGTTTAGGTGCTTTTCAACAAAAGATACAGATAATGCAGTTTAATATGGTAATAATGGAATCATTTCATTCTTATTGTCTTCCAATATTAAACAAAGATTAAATGATCACTGTGTTGCATTGTATCTTTTGCTGGAAATATAGTTTTAAGATTTTGGAAAAAACCATTTTTTTTTCTATTTTCCATGGATTTTCTCGGTCCTTCCTTTCTTAAGGATAGCAAAATTCATTGGAAAAATTTATATGTTCGTAAAATTTGCCATATTTGCTTCTTTCCGAAAAGAAAATAATTTTAGTTTTCTTTCTATAATTTGAAAAAAGCGGTTTTTTTAGAATTATAACTGAAAACTGAATTTTAAAAAGATATTTTTAATGCGACGGAGCATGTTCAAGTAAATAATGATAGCCACTAGATGTCGCTATATAATCTATCTTGACCGTCTTATAAGGCCTGTTCCTCTTCTATACCACATAGCTGAACTTCTCTTTTTCTTGCACGATTCACCTTTCTCCTTTTTCTTTTCACATTGTAGAGAAGGAGACAGAAGATGGATCATGCAAGAAGTTCAGTGCTGAAGTATGGAAAGAGGACACCTTAATGTCCTTAATAATTATCTTATACACCATGTTATACACTGAACTATCCAAGCAGAACAACAAGTCACGATAACATCGTTAGTCAAAATGACATTAAAATAAACCAGAAATGATTGAAAAATGACTCAATAATCATTTTGAAGTCATTTTCACATCATGATCATTTTGATATCATAATGATTCGTTCTGCTTGAGTACAGTCTACGTCGCATAAAATAATAAAAAAGGATGTTTCAATCACTTTGAATCATACAGAATAAAACATATTTTTGTGATAAAAAAATTAATAGCATAATATGATATTAATTAGGACGATCTAATTATTATTTTCTTTATTTGTTTATTGGGAATTCTTGTCACACTACAAAATTTGTTAGAGCTCCGACTTTAAATGATACCTAGAAAGTTTGTTTGATGATAGAAATTTTTCATACATTTACTTTTATGTAGCTAATGTAGCAATATACATAGTTATGTAACATACGTTTAATGTACGTTTTGAGAATTCGTAAACGTTTTTACGGTTTTTGTTTCCATTATTTATCATAAAAAAAAAAGCAATTAATAAAGCGTCT
>NW_017304269.1:1600727-1606897 GCF_001594115.1 Trachymyrmex septentrionalis | reverse complement strand
GTAAACGTTTTTACGGTTTTTGTTTCCATTATTTATCATAAAAAAAAAGCAATTAATAAATCGTCTCAATTATGAAATAAGAAATTACTTCATGAAATATAAATAAAAAATCGATACTCCAGTTTAGTTTAGATTCATATTAATGTGAGCCTAGTGAGATATTTGATTGAGATAAAAATGAAAACATACTTGTATAATAACATGTAATAACATTTCTTTTTATTGCTCTACGAGTGTAGTTATAGCTTTAATTACATTAAAATAATAAAGTTCTTTATGTGTAAGCCGCATGAGGACTTTTATTGCTAATAATAACAAAATGCTACAAAACTCGTACATATTATTCAGCATGAAACAGAAACTGTAGATAAATAGTAGGTAACAATATCTTGCATTATTAAAAAAATGTTTTAATTAATGCGTACAAGTTTAGCGTAAAGCAAATCGATGATATCACAGCTGCGAGTCTTCCTTTCTGTTTAAAATTCAGAAGAACTAATCGATAATACATAATAGGTCTTTCTTTTTATAAACTGCGCTTTCTGCAGTTTTATTTATAAATTTCCTCTTTCTCTTTATTTCTCGGGACGCTTATTTTTGAACTGAAAAAGTGTAATATAATCTAAAAGAATAGTAGATATTCCAACGAATCATATTTGTAATTGGAAAGAATAAAGTCTTGTCCTAGAAATATAGAACAGATTCGTGTTTGTTCTATATACTTACTTTCCCTCGGACATCCAATGTTCTCATTTCCAGTGTTCATTTGAATATATACTTACCTAATATTTTTGTTGCAGAGATAACGCTATGGCCACCGCAACGGAGTCGCCCGTTTCCAATGAATGTGAGTAACAGTCTTTTTCTTGCGCACAAACATGAATAATTAGTGTCTGATCGATTTCTATTTATGGAAATTTCTCAAAATTTCAAAAGTAATTATATTATACGTTTTATTGTTTCCAAAATAAAGTACATTTGTTCTAGAAACTTGAAAGTACGTTTATGAATTTTTAGAGAGTTTTTTAAATCACTCCAAATACATGAAAAAGTGATCGAACGCGAATTATTCAGGTTTATACGGATAAGGGACTAATTTTCATTGTACTGAAGAGAGTTAAAGATATATAAAACGATATTAAGCGATCGATAATACATATTCGTCCTACATATTCAACGAATACATTAATGATGAAGTCGCAAGTGTACTCAAACTTGGATCGTACATTATTGTTATTGTAAAAAAAACATTATCTTTGGAAAACTCGTTTATTCGCTAGAATTGATTTATGATTATGACTAATAATTAAATCGTGTACAAGGTATCCCATTTTAATTGCCGCAGGCAATGGAAAGATAAATATGGAAAAACAAAAATTATTTGGTCTAAAGAAGGATAAATAATGGCAAAATTAAATTAAAAAAAAAACAATTTTTATGATCGTATGATAGTTACGGTTGTTTTTTAAAATGACATTACAAAAACCATTAACGCACGTGCGTGCCGAAACAACGGAGTTTTTTAATCTCTGTTACCTGCTGTCACATACATACGAGGACAACAAAGTAACAATTGTATAGTACCAGTTATACAATATTATTTAACACTCTGGTTTATCTTAAACGGTCAATGACTCATGATACCTCTTGACTCATAATGGATGGCTCTCTCATACACATAATGAGATAAAGTTAGTATTCGTTATATCGATTCTTAATCCTTTGGTGCGTTCCTTGTTTTTTGAATGATACGCTCGTTACACATACGAGTCTTGCGTGTCCCTTGGACAGTATCAGGACAAAGTTCGACAGAGAGGAGAACCAAGGCGCCCGGACGATTCGGCGCCGTGCCGGAGAACACACCCTAAACGCCGCAGAGACCGGCGAGACCGGCAGGCGGCATACGGACAAGAGGTCAGAGCCCCCGGACCCCGATGGCCGCGTCCTCGTGGCTAGCGAGTAAAAATGAGCGCTGTGGAGGAAGAAGTTGCTGTGAGCCTGCATCAGACGGCTGTGGTGCACGTCGGGGACTCGTCGTCTCCGTGGCTCTCAACTTGGAGTTGCGAATCGTGGATCGCGAACGATAACGTGACCTGAAAAGAGGTTTGAAGGGACTCGATCCTTTTGCATCTATTCACTGTATGTGAAAGATCGACATGAGTTTATTGTACAAGTTGAATCGTACAACATAAAATAAACATAAACGTGATTACGTTTCTAAAGATGTTTGGATTTTTGGAGTAATAATAATAATATAAAGAAAGTAAAGAGCATATAAGAATCAAAAATCAGTTTCAAAAATATATGAAAAACAAAACGTTTATTAAATTACAGTATCCATAATTATAAATAAGCTATAAACTCGGTAATATTATATGTTTCAGCTTTTTAATCGAATCATCTTCAGATATTCGAATAAATGCGGTAATGAAATAACAGATGAACAAAAGAAAACGCAGAAGTAGAGAAGTGTTATAAAGCAGAGTTAGAAACGTAACACGATGAAAAAATTGTAGACACAAATTGCTCGTAAGCGATTGAAAGACCAATTGCTGAAAATTTCCTAATATTTGAAATGGCCATACAATTATCCTTTGCATGATAGGATGCTCATTACAATGGCATAATAGTCAGAGTAATTATGTAGTAAATATAACTTTTAAAAAGTTAAAAGAAATAAAAAGTATCAAATGGTTGGTCAAGAATTAAAAATTGAAGTGTATAATTGTTATGGCAGACAAAAATATTGACTTAAATTAGGGAATAATAACAACAACAACAATAACAATAATAATAATAATAATAATAATAATAATGTTTGCTAGTTAATAAAAGAGAAGAGAAAAAAATGAGAGAAATATTTCTTCAATATTATTGTTATACTTGCTCTTGAATCAAACACTTTTTCCGGTTAATCTAACGAAGAAAGCCATGGAAGGGAAGGATTATTGAATGGGTTTCGCAAGAGAGAGAGAATTTCGTCCTTGACACGAGTTTTTATTGGGAAGAAACCAATGAGAGAGATAATTCGCGACGATAAAATTGATTTTTTCTTCGATTCTTTTGTTTGCTTTTTCTTGGTTATTGCCATTTGGATGTAATTAAACCATCGAATTCGGCTTAATACACGGAACTTATTGGATTAAAATTACTCTGACATTCGTAACAAATACATCTTTTTTGTGATTGCAGTACTTAAAACTTCAGTGTCATTTTTTGTCACCAAAGTAAGTCACGAAAATTATCTTCATGACTATTATTCTTTGTTTTGGATTATGAAACTGTGAAGGACAAAAGATGTTGAAAGAATTCTAAAGAAGAATAAAGTTTTGAAGAAGGAAGAATCTTGAGAGCTTCTCAAAGTTTTGATTTCCAAATCTTATAATTGAATCGGCGCGTAGAGAAAGAGGACGAGTTCAATCCTTTTCGAAAATAAGTTTTTTCTTCTCATTGATCTTGAAATGGTTGGATTTTCAGTGCAAATAGAGCACTTATCCTAGGCTCTTTTAAGACCTAAAGACTTTGAAAATGAACAAAAGGACATTAGTTCAGGAGTCGCAAAATCCAAGATTAAAAAAAATGAAATGCTACAACCTCCAGAATGTAGCAGCTTTTTTCATGAAATTTTTGAATGGCTAACGGACTAAACTTGAAAAACTTATTAAAATATCTAGAAGAGATATTTTAATAGTCAGTGTTTTAGCTCGCTACTTTCAAAATTGTTTAGTATAAATTACATTTTGTTTAACATAAAGAGAGAGCATTTAAGATAAATAAAGTAAATAGCAGAGCCCACTATAAAATTTTTATTTTAAGTGCAGAAAAGGTATATGTCTAAATGTAAAATTTTAATTTTTCATTTATATATGTGTATACATAGAATTGATATAATTATATATTATATTAATAATATTAAAACTATTTACTAGATTGTTACTAGATACGTATAAAAATTTTACATTAGAATATATATTTGAGATGAATATATTGAGTACGTGATGATCTGTTTCAGCGTGCACATTAGTCGATACACAATGTCCGTTTTTCACACCTGCATTCCACTCGTCTTTATGTTTTTTTTTACTATTCGCTATATTTATATGGATACATTAGTTTTGATGATTTACATATGTTTGTTGAACTTTTCTAAGAGATATGACACATTTTTTGATTGTTCAATCGTACGTGAATAACGTCGAGCTCTACATCGATACTCAATCGAACTGCGTATATTTTTAATTTGTGAACATTTGCGATAATTATTTTGTAATACTGTTAATTCCATTATGTTTTTAACGTTTGAAGAGGGCTCAATCTGGTAGCCGAAACTTGTAATGTTTTAATTTATTTTCACTTTTATTATTTCTTACTATACATCTTTTCTTCTTTTTTATCTTTTCTGTATTTTGATTTATTCTTTTAATTATATAACTTTTTAAAGAAATGCGCTGATTCTTATTTTGCCCTTTATTTATTGTTATTTAGAATATATATATTTTTCAAATTCTTGTTTATTTGAACAGCATTAAAAATTTAATTTGATACATAATCAGAAGTTTGTTGGTAAATAAACACATTATTTTTGGGCACATATAATTATTTTTTTATCGTGTTTTTGTAACTCGAATCATATTATTTAAACTTCATATCACAATAGGATTGATTCAATGCAGGTTTTATCTTCAAGATTGATCATTGAAAAAAACTTGGACAATTTTTTTCGATAATCAATCTTATCGAAGATAAAACCTGCATTGAATTAATTCTATTGTGATATGGAGTTTAAATAATTTAATCTTATCTCGAGCGATAAACTTCTAATAGGAAATTATTGGAACATTGACAGTCATTAACTTTTTTGCCTTCATCTTTACTGACTCGATTTCTAAATCGAACCATTTGATAAAGATGTGTTAAGTCAATGAAATTGTCGCCTTTTGTGCAAGATAATTAACTAGCAGTTAACTGAAGGATAAGAACCGTAATACGTAAAAAAAGATTTTTCTTCGTTTGTCGCTCTAATATAAATCTGACCATGACTTCGGTCGTCATTTATCATGAAAATTTCATTCCTCATTGATTTCCACGGGTAATCGACTCGCTGTTTTCTCGACTGCGTCACAACGTGCGAGTTCCAACAAAGCATTGCCTTCGATCGTCTATCCAGTGGAAAATTTTACACACAGCATGATCATTACATGGCCCATATTTCCTAGTCGTTCTGTCGCGACATTCGTATCTTAAGGATGTGAATAAGGGCTTCAGTTTTATTCTCGCAAATCTGAGTTTAAAGAAAGGAATTTAGAGAAAGAAACATATCTGATATTTTCAAAATTGAATCAAGAACTCCACACAGATTTCCGGAATCTTGGGTTGGTATTCTTGAGCTCTTATATTCAAGATAGTTTTACAGACTTCAGATATCATAGTCATAAATTAATTATAGAGCCATATTAGCGTCTTAAGACAATATTTAAGACGGTCTTGTAATAAGAACGGACTATGAATAGCAGTTTTAGAATTTGCAGATCTAATAGATTCAAATATTTAAGGGTTTCAAGATGTCCAAATACTCTAAACAATCTAATACGAGCTAGTCACTAGAAATATCAAGCAGTCATTATTGACCGTTTCTATCTTTTAGGTTAATATTATGTTTTTGTATAAAAAATAAGATTTTGAATTATTTTGGTTTTTTAATAATTATATTCTTTATATCGATGAATATTTGATTTTCATCACTTTCTTTATTTGCATAATAATTTATTCTCTTACAGTTCTTTTAGTAAGAAGTCCTTTTAGTAAGAAATGCTGGTACTTCTATAGTGTTAATTGAAGATACGAAGTTGCCACTCATGGACTTTCAAGTGGATTTTATTCAAGTGGATTTTTTCTTCAATCGTTTTGGAAATTGAAGCCAGTCCTTCGTTAGAACGGCGACGGTAGATCGGAAGATTCTAGAGAATGGTACATCTTCAATGAGACGGGATGATTCGGAATAAGGGGAGAAGAATGGGAAATAGACAGATGGTATTTTACGCTTGCACATAGGCTTTCGCATGCGTGCCTAGCGACTGGCTCCAAGCTGTACCGAGTGTCCGGAAAAAAAAATAGAAGGATCTTTAAGTCTTTAATCTTTCACGAACGTATAGAATCTCCGAAGAACAAAG
>NW_017304269.1:1584697-1600627 GCF_001594115.1 Trachymyrmex septentrionalis | reverse complement strand
AAAAAATAGAAGGATCTTTAAGTCTTTAATCTTTCACGAACGTATAGACCGAAGAACAAAAACCTCTTAATATCCTGGAATCTTGAGAATCCGAAATTCTCAATGTCCAAGCACATTGGATTTTTGGAAGATACAAAAGTCATTCAAAAATCTCAACTTTCAAGTATTTCAGACTTCTGAAAAAGTTTCTTTAAGTATAATTGCATAAAAGATGTTTGCGTAACGAGCCTCGAAAGTAGAATCTCAACGTCCAAAGCTCGCAAAGTATCCCCAATTAAGTTCTCCTTTTTAATTCGACGACTTCGAGCATCCCTCTGTTTGACGTTTTTTCCCCTCTTGCGCATCCATTAAGTCCTCTCTCACGTCTAACGCGGTTTTCTTGCGGAACACCCCGTATAGCCAATAACACCCCTCAGTCGGCTGTTCTAGTAGTAGTGGCGATAGCAGGTTGGAGTTGGCTAGCTGGAAGGGTAGCTTGTCGTCGGGTAGGCTGTTGGTTGCATGATGCGGGGAAAAGCGAGGAAAAGAGGAAGAGAAGGAAAAGGAGGAGGAGGAGGAGGAGAGTGGTCGAATATTGAGCGACGCCGGGCGTCGCGGCGCAGCGTGCGGGCCAGTCGCCCTCCAGCCACCGCCCCAGTTACGACTTGAGCGACATTTCCGGCGTGCCTAACTCTTCTCTTTTCTGGTCTAGTCCTCTTCATCTCGTCCTTCCAGCCACCCGCGACTCAGTCTCGCGCGCCCGATCCCATCGTCGAGATCACCTGTCCCGAGACACCCTCCGCGAAACAACCCCCTCGTACGAATCAAAACGACAATATGCTGATCGATCTCGTGCGCGACTCGGTGCTCCAGTGCTTCTGTCACAGCTGCAAGGCCCCGTTGGGCGTCGTAGGTGAGTGAGTCCCCGTCGCGCGAGGCCCACTACCCTTATCTATCACTGAAGCCTTCCTTCCGGTTCTCCAAGATTCATAAAGATTGACTGCCAAAACGCTTTTAATACTCGATCCTGAAGTATTTGAAAATTAATCTGTTGGATTTTTTATGACCTTGGGTGATCATATTCCTCAATGACCTTAATAATGTCAGTCTTCGAACAGTGAGAGAAATATAGACTTTGTTTTTTCTAATTCTAAGACTCTTAGGAGCTTAAAGAAATGAAATATTACAACTTGTGATAGAGATTTCGGTAGTTTTTGTCACAGAGCTTTCTCAGGGTGGAGCTCTACAAAAGTAGTCCTTTATAAGAAATCTGTAGTTGCAATTTGTCTTTGCAAAAGATTTTAAAATTGTTTTAAAGTTTCATGAATATATTTTCTTATTTCTGAATAATTCTTCGAAAAGCGATTTTATGATGGTCTTCTCGGCAAAGCCAATCTTTATACTGCAATTTATTTTTTTCTGTATAAGATTGTTGTGAATTCGTCGGTTTTTTAGGAAGTTTATTTACTTATTCACTAGACGGAGTACGATAATGATTCTTCACAGAAAAGTCAGTGAATTTAACATTTATTGAGCCAAACTTGCTCAGATAGCTTTTATTTATTTATAGAATATGTGCTGAATACAGTTCGTTGCTTTTCAGAAACAGCTTTCATGTTAAAACTTCTTATAAATAAATTTCGAAGTTGGATACCATTATAAACTATATATTTATGGTCTTAAAGCGCATTTCTTTTTTCTTAGATTTAAACGATATTGTTTTCTTCACGGATTTTCGTAGGATTTTCTCGACGGATTTTGTATTTTTTTTTATACATTGTCTCTTCTTAAATTCTTTAGAACAAAAACTTAATACTAAGTATCTTTTTTCACGGTTACACACTTTGAATTTTGGATGATTAAAGAGTAAAATTTAGGGGCCGGAAACCGGAAGGAAGTAAGTGTGATCTTCAAGCGCCAACTACTGGACATATTCTCAGAAAAAATTCCTACACACACACACACACACACACACACACACACACACAAATTATCCTATTTTATCTTACTTATCCTACCTTATATACCTATTTTATCTTACCTTATCCTTAGAGAACGAACTTACAGAATGAGAGTCAAATGCTTGGAAATACATGCGACCGTCTTTTATCGAAAGGAAATATTCGCGGAAAAATGTACTTTTATCTCTCGGATTTATTAAATTGCGAATCAAAATTAGTATTACTTTTATTACATATTTTATAAATATTTTGTTTAATTAATACAATTTAATTGTATGCTATATTTATTTATTTTTAGTTATACTTATTTTTTATGTCATTTTTCGCCTCGTTAATGTTTTATATGTATTATTGATTTTCTCAAAGTTCTCTTGTTTATTTAATATTCTTACTAATCAATTCTGAGATTATTTTATGTAGTTCATTTTATTATTCGATTTTGCCTACGTGTGCAATTATTCTTGATCGATACAGAGAAATTTAAGAACTTCGTTGAATTTACATCAATTTTTTCGAAGAAGAAATTATGCTTTTTCGTGCCCTCTGCACGCGAAGAGCACTGTCCTTACCGCAGTGCACAACGGTCGACATCACGGTGGTATCGTGACATTATCCTGGGGCACCTGCAGTTCGATCAATTTCTCAGACCGTCCGAATCGATACTTACGGTCTACCATTTTTCTCTACGGGGTGTCGCGAAACATCATCGGTTCTTCGTAAAAATCAAGATAGTTGTTTGTTGACATGACTTTTAAGATAATAAAATGATCTCTTTGAAAAAAAATCGACTTCATAGGCATAAAAAAAGAAGCTTTAGAAATAGACTATACTTTATATATACTTGAAATAAATTATGAAACAAGTTATTTTCAGTGACGTAAAGTATTTTGTTAAAAAAAAGCTAATTATTTTTAAAATTTTTTTGGCTTGCAATTTTATCGAATTTAATATTACACTCGCTTGATTCGACAAATTAATATAAGACATTCTTATCTTACAGATACCACAAGAAAAATAGTATTTATATTTTATAAATAAATTAATGTTGCATTTTTACATATATTTTTCAATATATTTACATTAATAGGCAATATATCTACCGCCTGGATTACTTATTTGTTATTAATAACATTGACATTAACACATTAAGAGATAAACGATCTTTTTTTCATAATTTTTTTTTATTTTTGAAGAATTATTGATGAATCGAATTACCTTCGACGCAGCGACGTGTGGAACGCTAATGCGGCAACTGTTGATTAACTGGTTTTTTTATTAACCACTTTAATTAAATATCCCGGATTTTTCCACGCCGATACGCACGTGCTCGGTTCGCCGAAACGATCAGGGTGCGGTCCAACATGGCTACGCGAAACGGTCGCATCGATTTCCCAATAATTAACCCATTGGGACACCAATCGATCTCTCAGCCAGGCAATGACATGCACGGTGCTAATTTCGTCCCCTTTATATAGCTCCTTTGTTTCTAAAATACTTACGCTTTGATTGAAATACGAGTGAAATTTTTATGCCATGCGAAACACGATCCGTAGACGTTTCCTTTCCGTTTTATGATTATTGCGTCATAAAACCTCCATAAATTTTACACGATCAATATTTGCATTGAAAATAAGAGATAAAGAGGCGAGTAAAATCGATATTTGTCATATTTATGGTATGTTGAATTACTGTAAAAATGGATTACGGCTCTTAAAAGTTTATAATTGCGGCGTTTTGCTCAAATAGTATCTTATACGATAATAATTGCATGAACGAGTGAGATGGTCTCTCAGTGGGTCAAAGCGCAATCCCGGCTCTATTCCTTCCTTCTTTCTCATTAATCTCTCTCGAAAACTTTTCGAGTTCTTTGACCGTGTCTGAATTTCCGAAGCGGGACAGAGGAGGAATAATGCGCCGTTTAAGAAGCCGAGCGGCAAGGGTAAACCGCGGACCAAGCAACCGAAAAAGGTGAAGTTCATCAGTGAGTATCTGGATAATTGAGCGAGCTTCGGATGACGTCAAAGAAACGCATCTATATATTCTTTCCGATCGAATCGTATCGATTTCCTTAGAGAATCCTAGGACCTTTTCGCTAAACATTTCAGAGAAAAATTCCAAGATTGACTTGACAAAAAAATTATATATGTGTTATCGATTATTATTATTATTAAAGATATATATATTTTTTATTACGAGAAATTAAACTTTCTAAATCTGCGAAAAGGTTTCTCTGAGATGTTTTATTTGTACGAGAAATTTTCTTTTCGTTTTTAATCACATCATTGTGTTGATGAAGATTTGATTGATGATACAAAAAGGGAAATGCATCAGGGAACGTCTTATTTTCTTCTTTCTTTTTTTTTTTTTTTGGTCAAGTTCCTCCTGTTCCTTGTACCTTAATTTTATCTACGTGATCACGTTATGCACCTGCGTCGTGTAGTTCTATTCGCGTAATATATGAGAATTCCTACGTCTGAGAATTAAAAGGGAGCACCTTTGCTGTGTTAAAGATCGGTGCAATGCCCTCGGCAAGTATGGTCGCGCCAATGTGTCGCCGTTGAATTATAAATCGAACGCGGGGAACATTTGCAAACTTGTATTGTGCCGTATTACGCGGAGATGTACGGTGATATCGACAACTTATCATAGTAATGACACAGCAATTTTATCTAATACGCTGTCCCGATCTACCAAGCAAAGGAAAATATATATTGGCAACGCGAAGTCAAAACTTCATTTGATTATGAAATAATATTAAATGTGATAAAATAATCATAAACGACGTCGATCAAACGACGTTCGTTTGAACGTCAATAATTTATACTTTACCCATATTTGAGACACATGGCGAAAAGATGGAGCAAAGAAAATGAGGCAATGTATAACGGATTACGATTCACTTTTCACAATTGAATAATTATTGGAATTTCTAAAAATTGCCATGGCAAGAAAATTAATGCAACACGCTATGATATGCCGTAATTACGGTACGACTGGTAACGGCAAGGTGTATACGATGCGAGATGAGGAGGGTGGTAAAGGAGGTGCGTGCGACGACGCTAGACGTCGCGGCGCCTACGGCCGATCGTTCCCTCTGATCGATCTCTCCTTGTCGCGCCTCTGAGTCATGCTTCCGCAACCAGCCGGCGCCGGAAATCATGAAATTGCGAATCTCGAGCCAATGAGACTGTTGCACCGAGACGTGGCGTCGATACCAATCATTCGAAGATTGAGTACCATATCTGAAAGTCCTAACGTTCAAAAGGTGCTTTTCAGCATTCAAGAGACAAAGTGTAATACGGTGAACCATTATATCCTTGTTGTTTGCCAATGTTAACAAGTAAATGAAATGATTCACTATGTTACACCGTGGCTTTGCTCAAAGGCATCTAAAATTAGAAAATATCGATCTTACGAGCATCTAAGTATGTTCGGATATTTTTACCACCATGACAGAGAAATTCTATTTTGAGATAAAACAAAAATTATTATATTTTTATTACTTGTAATTATAGTGTTATTACTAATAACTATTTTATAATTGTATGTACACTGTGTTATCTGTTATTTATTGGAAAATTTATTATGTTATCTGTCTTTTGCTTAATCGTCCATTAGATCATTAGATCACATTTTTTTAAAAACATCAGACTATATTAAAAACATCGAACTTACACTGAAAAGGATTCAAATCGAGGATCGAAATGTTTGAAAAATTATATTAATGCATGGACAATTATATTTAAATAAAATCAAACTCATCAACACCAAGTGTCGGCTCTTATTGGCACTTCCCATTTATTGATTTTGTTAGATCCTATAATCTCTCAACCATTAATAATTATATAATAATTAATTAGTCATTGAATGCATGCCTCACTGAAAATATACAATAATATTACCTTTTATCTTTCGATATATAAGATCATAATATTGTACTGAACACTCGTTACGTTGCACCGATGGAAACTTTACAGCGACCGAGATTCGATGCCAGGAAAAATCCAAGGGTGGACTGTGTTATGAGGTGATCCTGGCAGAGCCGACGGTGCCTAAGAGAGCGCCCTCACCGCCGCAACCGAGTCCAACGCAGCAGACCGCGATTGAGGACAAGTTGAAGGCCGCCGAGGAGCGAAGACTATCCATTGAGGCGCACAAGCTCGCCGCTCTCGCTGCCAAGCTCAGCAAGATTGAGGAGGCATCTCGCAAGAAGGACGAACTCAGCGCAGCCTTCATCGCCGCCACCCGCGAGTCATTGGACGCGAAAATGAATAATACGGAAGAGAAGCGGGAGGCCCACATCGCTGAGTTGAAGAACAAGTTGAAGGATCATGTGAGTAAAGTAGAGTCGCACATGAGGTCTTTTTTATTTGTCTTTTTAATCGATTATTTCTTATATACAATAGTTGTCGATAATTAGTTGTCATTAAACTTTGTTTGATTGCGTAGATGATTAAACAACTATTCAACAAACCTTCAAACAGATGACTGTAAACTGTTGTAATATTTAATTTGATTTTCCATTGTAGTTGGAGAGTGTTGAGAAGACTCGCTTGAGTCTCGAGCAACAAACTGAGGAAGTGCGATGCGCCGTCGAGGAGAAACTGAAGACTGCCGCGGCTCAGCGTGATGAAAATATTAAGAGGATGTTGGATCGCCTCAAAGAACATGTTAGTATCTGAAATGAACAATGTTATAAACGTGAGGATTAGATAAGTAAATTATAAGATGCAGAATACAGGGTTTTATTATTAAAGAATTTAATTCTTTTTATTCATAATTATTTAATACACAATATTTTTTATTTACATAAGATTCATTATATTTAAAGTAATTGAAGCAACAATGAAACGCTTCTAAATTTGTATTTGCAACTACCGTGGTTTTTTTCTTTTCTACAAGGCTGCTGTTTCGTTTTGCATATTTTAATAGGCAAAAGGCCATATAGGTAGATAATAGACTCGGCAAGAATAAGTTATTGATTCAGCGCCTGTTTGTAGGAAGAGCAAGTCGCTCGCGTACGTCAAGGTATGTCGGAGCGCGTGCAGCAGTTGGAATCCCAAATCCAGGGCAAGTTGGAACAGGCACGCGAACGTCGCGAGTCCATTGAGCGCGAGCAGAAAGAGAAGCTGCGCAATCATGTAAGTTTCCGGCCGAATGTAGCCCTCGAAATTGATGTGGTAGCTTTAGGCAGTACGTTTCTATATAGGTTGTTACGAAACATCGTCGGTTTTCGGATCGATACGAAAAAATTAAATTAGTTTGTGGTTATATTATAAAGTTGTACGAAAGTTTGTGTACTTCAATTTTTTTCATTTAGTTGATATTTTTTAGATTTAAGACTTTCGAAAAAATTGAATAGCTCGAGAATCCAAATCATCAAAGTTTCAAAATTAAATAAAATGTATTTTAAAAATTCATAAATTAAAGAAATATAAAAGTAAAATTACATGCGAAATATCTTATAAACTTAAATAATTTTAAATAATTCCTAAATTCTTGAAATGTTGATATATTTAATATAAACGAAAGTTTTCCTACAAATGATGGAATGATTGCAAAAAAAAGCGACGAAGAGTTGCGTAACAACTTAAAGTCTTTAAAGCATTGTATTCCCGTGCTTTTGAAAAATAGAAAGAAAATTAAAAAAAAAAAGCGAAATCGGATTACCTCGGATTGCTCCGAGGTTTTTCTGCGAAATAAGAAAGCACTGATCGAACGTAGGCGTTTGTGCGATGGTGGTTTAGAACACGGTGAAGATAGCGAAAATGCGTCAGATGGCGGCGCGCGAGCTCCTGATGAAAAAGTGCGAGTTCGACAAGAGGGTGTCGACCGCGGAGATGAATCGGCAGCGAGAGATCCAGCGTCGCGTGCAGGCGATTCGCCGCCACCATGTAATTTCGTTCCCACACGCATTTTTAACCGCAGTCGCACCCCTGCAGACAATTTGTCGTACGATCTACACAAATCGATGCTTGCGATAAAAAAGATTGCTAAAAAGATTTCTATGAAAGATTTTGCTGATTTCCTAATTTTGATTTCTTATTTAATTAGAAATATTATTTTAGAGATATTATTTTAAAGGTATTATTTTAATCGTTATTTGTTCAATCGTTTAAATGGTTAAAATTCAAGTTAATTCCAAAATTAAATTGTAAAAATTGACCATATTTAATCTATGGATATTATTTTAAAGTTTATTTCTTTACTAAATAATATTTATTTTTATCGAGATATTTTTCAATAAATATGAACGAACAAAAATATAAAAAATAATTTGTGTTTTGCATTTGTATTTATATATTTGATTTCATATATTTATTATATATTTTTATATTTTATTTTTGAATTTGTAATATACATGCTATAGACAGAGATTTTAGAATTGTGGTTAATTAAAATTAATGTGACAAAGTAATAGTACGACAAATTGTAATGCGTGGGTCGCATTAAATTACGTATCAATTATTTCCCCAGTTTTGTATACCTTCTCCCCTTCCACCGTCGCGACAAATAGCTTGTTATATTTTATATAGGATCACGAAGCCATCGATAGTTGCCTTTGTAAAAAGAATGCTGTTGTCGTGCTTTCGCCGGATTATGTTGCAGCCTTCGTTTCATATCAGTTATCTTTCTTTCAGCATGTGATCGTGCTCATTTATAACTCATACGTGACTGTTTTACGTACAGGATGTGCCGCAGAAGGCTTGGTGCTAAAATTTTATCCGTCACGTAATTTACATGAAGGTTTAATTAATTAACAATTAAATTCATTGTCTGCAATAAATTCAGTATCAATTAGTTCAAATCGAAAATTAATGATCATGTAATATCAAAGTGACTAGACGTTCAGAGAAATTCCAAAAACTTCTTCGACCCATCCTGTGTAAGCCACTTGTGACTCGTCAGCTTGTTAGAAAGCATGGCGTACTTTTTGACCTCTGTCTGTAATAGGATTGCATCAAAGAATATTATTTTAATTCTGTAAATCCTTTTCTTTCTTTTCGTAGGAGAGGCGCGCCGAGATCGTGAGACAGAATAAGAAGGAGCGCCAGGATAATCTGACGGACGTGAATCCGATCTTACCGGTAGAGAACGAGACCGCCAGTTCCGGCTAAGTATCCGGAAATTCTTTTTAAGGCCGCTCGAACGCCCCGCAAAGCTCCGTTTCGCTTTGTGCCATTATTTTCTGACTCGAAGTAAAACGGGAGGTCGATCGCCGCGCATCAGACGTGTTCGCATTTCGAGCGAGAGAGGTAGGCGAAGCCGAATCGTCTCCTTACGGTTCCTGGATGGACAATACTGCCTTCATCACGTTTTCACTTCGGCAACGATCCGCATAGAAACAACTCACGGTTTCTTGAATTTTTGGAGGGAAAGAGCGAGGGTAGTTGACAATTTCGAGGTTGCTGCGAAAGTTTAATTTTGACTGGGCTTTATATACGACAGAGCTGTAGGTATTAAGATATGTGGGACACAAGGACTTAAAGATGAAGTTCTATGAATCGAAAAAAGTGTAAGAATTTTTAAAAGAATTATGACAAGATTGAGGTATTTAAAGATTTAGAAGAGTTCAAAGTTTTCAAAATCTTAAAAGAACTTTCTTCTATTTTTTTATTAAAATTGTAAAAATCACACAAAGCTATTGTAATATCGATATATTTCAAGATTAGAATATCGAGAAACTAGCTTAGAAAGTAGAAATTTTTTTACAAGAATATAAGAGCTTACAAAAAATGCCAAGAACTTTTGCAGCAACCAATGAAAATATATGTTCCAAAGAAATATGCATTTTTTACATAAAACAATTCAAATTGAAGTTAAAATGAAGTTTTGAAGCATATTCAATTTTTATTATTTAGTTTTTATTAATTTATGAGATACAATGTCCTAAAAATATATTTTTCTTTGATTAATTGATGAAAAGTATGTCCACAGACTCTGAAGAAAAACAAAAAAGAAACCAAAAATACAAAAATGATCTTTTTAGTCGTTTATAATTTTTTATATGTATTGTGAATAATTGAATTCGCCTTTCTTTTTTTGTAATATTTTTTTACTTACGTATGTATGATTGTTTACAATCTTGTTCTCAATGGAAAAAGTATGAAGTCTGGAAAATGATCTCTACGATGACTAACGATCGATTAACCGTGATTACTGGCTGGTCCTTTTGAATCGCAACACAATGCATCGTTTCCCGAGAAAGAAAGGAGAGAATTCGGTTTAATAGAGATTAACTGATTATTATAAAATCACTATCGCTATAACTTAGGTACTAAGTGGTGCGATTGCAGCTTTGTGTGCGTGTGCACACACAAGATGATAATGTGTGTGCGGGATGTGTGCCGGCGTGTTAAGCACACACTTATGATTATATATAAATATAATATACATATAATTATAATGATATATTAATGATAATAACAATAATGATAATAGTGCTTTATACTAGGCTTGAAAAACTTGAGAAAACATTTTGTACTCATTGTAATATTACTGCGCTAACCAAAATGAGAATAACACTCCCACTGAGAAATGTAGTCTAACGAAATATGATAATGTGACGCTTCTGTGATGACTTTAATTATTTGTCAAAATGTGTAATGTTTAACTGTGAGCGAAAGAGAGAAAGAGAGAGAGAGAGTGATAAGGAAGGAATGAAAGAAAGACTGAATGAATGAGAGAGTGTGGAAAATATAGAAACAGAATGAAAGACATTTTGTTTTTTCAAGTTAGCACGATTGTCGTGACCAGGAGAAGTCTGTTTGCATGGAGGATTTGAAACACGTATGGCATATAATATAATCTTATTGGGAGCCAATCTTGATATATATACCATACGAAATAGCGTCTGTTATAATTGCTGGTTTATATGCTTGCAGGGAAAAAAATAAAACAAGTGAAAAAGGCAAGAACAGAGACGTTACAGTATTTTTCCGACGACAAGATTTTCCGGTGGCATCTGAAGCAAAGTGGCTTTGAAGCTTAAGTAACTTCTAAGTAATCTTCAGAACGTTTTGAGATTAATAGAAATAGAGTGTAATGAAATTTGGTATATAACCTCTGCTTATACAAGAAATTAGGATTTAATAAGAGTCAAAGCTTTGGAAAAAAAAACGCAAGCTTTGGAGTCCTAGAAGTCTACACAGTGAAAACCTGGAGGTTTTCCAAAATATCTAAATTACTCCGAATATAAAAAAAAAAGAAAAAAAATTAAAAAGAGCTTGGAAAACTTAAGCCTTAGTCACAGTGCCGCTACAGTTCCAAGGAGTAGGACACAACAGATTGCAATTATAATCTTAATATTCATTAGCTTTTATTTCATAATCCGGATCAGTAGTTCTCAAGCTACTCTTTAAGATCCCATAAAAGCTTTTAAATTACTACGACATCTTTAGAATCTAGGAGGCGAAGATTCTTAGGTCTAAAATTTTGCAAGGAATAATTGATTTCGTAATGGATAATTAAATTAACTTATTTTTTAATCACGATGTGTATGTTGCACTTTCATTAGTTTTTGTAATAATTCATATTATGAATAGCATATTATGGATAGCAATCTTGTTATCCTTTCCCTTTTATTATATTCTTGGAAACGTCTGATCGTTTGCATTATTGGCGCGCATTTAGCCCTTCTGCATTTTTAGATATTAAAAAATTTAAACAGAAACTTGAAAAATATCTTTGGAGAATAATTCCTATATAAATGTGTTAAATTTCTATAAGCATCTCTTATTAATTGAATGAATCAATTTATACATTTCCCCTTTTTTTAATAGATTAGATTATAATGGAGTAAAGCTTTGCATTTATTTATACATATAGGGTGTTTCATAATATACAGTCATAACTCCAGAAATAAATTTAAAATATAAAAAATGTATACAAGGTGTTTCAAACTTTTTGACACGCTGCTTGTGAGCCAGGTAAATTTTTAATTGGTTTAAATTGAATCAAAAAATCCTCTACTATTTTGCAATTTTCGCAATAGTTAATGAGATATTTATTTCTAAAAATTACCAAATATGCGGATAAAATCGACGCATAAGACAAACTTTAAAATACCTTTTAACATTTTTTAATGAAATATCGAGATGTTTCTTAAAGAATTCTTAAAGATACCTTGAAATTATTTTTTGCGTCGATTCTAGATATTCTATCAATGAATAACTAAAAAAAATTGTGAAAATTCGAAAATAAGAGGATTTTTCGATTCAGTTTAGTCCGTTCTACCTGCCCACATATGGTGTGTCCAAAAAGTTTTTAAGATACCCTGTATAAACGTTTATTCTTTCTGGCCTTGTTTTCGAGAGGTACAGACAAATGTTTTCGTATTTTATTAATTCTCGTTAAAACTAAGCTAACATAGCGTCTTCACACATTTCTGTCTTCAGACTGCCTTCAGAAAAGTCAAGACGCGAAGGTGCTATGAGAAGATGCTACGCTAACTGAGTTTGGAATCAGAATTAATAAAAACGTTTGCGACTCAGAAACAAGGTCAGATAGAATAATTGTTTATATAAACTTCTTGTGTTATTTTCATATTTTAAATTCATTTCTCTGAAATTTTATATTTACTATTCTATTTGTCTTATAATATTTTATACTTATCTTTTTTCACTAATAATTTTCATTAATAATGATTAAAAAAGATGAAAAAAGAAATATATAAAACAAAGTAATATTTTTTTCATTTTTTACTTAGAAAATTGTTTACAAAATTTTATTTATAAAATTACTCTTAACAAAAATTATTTTTCAAATGTTAAACTTTCATATTTCCCTTTTATATTTCTTTTATGTTTGATTCGGAACAAAAGTGTTTATGATGTGACGCTGATAGAGAATGATTTGGCGCCATAACTCAGATTTAAAAACTTGACTTATTTGATTTTTGCAAGAAACCTTTTACATATGTATATAGTCTTTAACTAATTGTATCTTACGTAAATTGAAATTAATTTAATATTCGCTCTAATGTTCATTATTTAATGACTATGATTACATGTGAATGTAATTGATTAAGTTTACAACTTAAATAAGTGGGCTAAACGCGCTTTTTTTTCAAGAAGTAAGTAAATCTCACTGAGAACGCCTAATTGCATAAATACTAATTAAGCGTGGAAGTGATGAGTGAAAGGGAGAGAGAGAAAAGACGGTGAAAGGGTGAGCGACGAGAAATTTCCGGCGTACTTTCAGAGAAGAGTCGAGGAGAAATTTATCTTGCCGTGTCACGACAAGTGGTGGATAACGTCTATATTTTTGCATCTCGTTGTTGTAATTCTTTGAAAATTGTATTCTCGTGTAATAATTATACGCTACGTAACGTATGTCTCTTGACTTGCGTTACAATATATACCGGGTGACTCGCAGAAAGAAAAGTAGGTAACAGCGCCAGGAATTCTGATCGAATTTTCTGCGTTAGGAACAATCTCGTATCTTTTTTAGGGACATCCTGTATAAATATAATTGCGCGACGACCCGTATAGTGTGGGCCAACAGTTATCATCTCGGAAATTAAAGCTTCAAGCTTCTTTATTATTAAAAAAGATAATAAATTACGAAAACTATTCGAGTCGTGACTCCTCTTTAGTACCAATTATATCATCGCAAGCAATTTTATTACATGTACAAATTATTTTAGATATGTGATTTTTTTTATTATTTTCGATATATAAATTATAATAAAAGTGTGTTTCTGTATATCGTTGTTGCAAATTAATCTTTTTTTTTTAATGGCTTTTGGTCCACATTCGATATATCGTGTATTTCATGGGCTTATCGTGATGAGGATATATATTATAATATATATACATAATATATACAGAATGTTTACAAAAAAGCATTTATATAATAGATAGTACACAACATGGAGTAAAAAGTTTTAATATCCGTAGGTTGAAAACTGAACCGTTTCTAAGATTATAAATAATTTTGTATGTTAGTGTCATAATTGACTTATTATTAGTTTTCATGTCGCATACGACGTGATTTACTTGAATGTTTACAAATCGCGTTCTGAATGCTCCTAATTATGGATAAAATTCGCATAGTGGGTTTTCAATCAAGGAAGTAGGAGGTCAACTGGTCTACCATGTCCAATTCATCTTTAACCGAACACCGTATTTAAATACTTCTTTATATTATGCATAAAAGGATTCGAGTCCACCATGCATGTATATAATCATACATGTATATAATCATATATAATTATACATATAGATATAATTTTTCAGCTGAAGGCATAGACTTTATAAGAACTGAAGTAATTTCTTGGTGAATATGTTACGAACAAAGTCCACAGTGGGCTGTGTCGGCATTGCCGACCTAGATAACATTTATGTTGCATAAGTGTTGCATATCTAAAAGACGTCTTTTAGATGTTTTATGTTTAAAAGACGTCTTTTGGATATCTTACGCAACATAAATGTTATCTGGGGAGTTGCCTGCTGTACAATGTCAATATTGCCCAATGTAATTGGCAATGTTGACACGGTTCGGGCAATGCAGGTTGCCCATTATGGACTTTGGCCGTAACATATTCACCAAGAAATTATCTCAGTTTTAGAGTCAGCCTCTAGCTGAAAGATTATATCTATGTAGTATATACATGATGGGCTCTTTTTATGCGTGATGTAAGGAAATACTTAAACACTGTTCGATCAAAGGTGGATTGGACCAGTTGGCCTTCTGATGCCCTGATTTAAATTCCTTAAACTTTTTTCATTTTATAAGCATCATATGTTCTTTGCCAATGAATAACTCAAAGAATTATGTGACCGAATCCAGTATGCTTATCAAATAATCCTAAAGATCTAGAATTTTTGAGTTCGCGATTCTGTAAGATGCCAAGTGCGTATGGAAATGAAAGGGAGACACATATACAGAGTACTTTCTATAAACGTTGAAGTAATAAGATTTAGAGCAAGATCAAAGGAAATCTCTTTTCACGTCGCATACGACATGTGGGAAATCAATTAGTCAGTAATGATATTAATATACAATATAAAATTATTTATATTTCTCAAAAACAGTTCAATCTTCGATCTACGTTTATTAAAGCATTATTGTCTACCATCCCGAGTAGCACAATTCATTGGCTAAATTTTGGCATATATTGCAGGAGATACACTGAACCAATGTTGCGCCGATGAATTGTACATGAAGAGAATTATCTTTTAAAATTTACCCTGAAAATATAGTAGTTGTGGTACAATACAATATTTTAAAAATTTTACACTTCAGTAAAATTAATCGAACTTATTTTATACTTTATTGTAGTTTTATTAATGAATGAGAGAGATTTACATTAAAATTTCTCGAAATACAATATTGTCCCACAACTATCATATTTTCAGGGTAAATTCTAAAAAAAAATTCTCTCCGTGTAGAGATATAAATACTGAATGGTTTTTTTGTGGACATCCTATATAAATAAACATTTTATATATATATAAATATATATATTCATATATATAATTATGTATATAAATGTAGTGCATGGGAACGAGATCGTACTGCGATATATCAATCGTGTTTCGCACTGGCTGCCTTCGATATAATCTCTTTTGTTTTCTGTTCGAGGTAGTGTGTGTCAAACAAGAACCCGATTGTGTGAAGTAAAAAGCCATACACGCACCGTTTTTAATTGTTATTCCGTCATTATTCTGTGAACTCACTCTTCTCCTTTACAAATTTCAAAAAATTTACTAATCGATATTGGTTTTTCCCAAGTGGAATAAATTTCACACTATAATAAGATGCGTTGTTACTATTTATGATTCATTTAATTTTATTCAATAATCAATATTTTCTTTTATTTTATTCAATAATCATTTTATATTTAATCTTCAATAATTAATATTTTTTCAGAAATAAATTTTTTAAATATTTCTCTCTATAACTTTCCACGTTTAACGTTGAAAAATGAAGATACAAAAAAAATTTAAATAACATCATGCAATCTGTTTGGATACAATTACTTTTA
>NW_017304269.1:1582984-1584597 GCF_001594115.1 Trachymyrmex septentrionalis | reverse complement strand
ATTTTAAATAAAATAAATCTTTTTTGTGAGAACTGATAAGAGAATTCTGGAGCATCAGGGAAGGATATTCATAGATCGAGGCTAATCGAGAACGTGAAATGTTTGAATACAATTTCTTTTGTCTAAGAAAAGATTTTAAATCATTTTAAATAAAATAAATCTCTTTTGTAAGAACTGATAAGAGAATTCTGGGGAAGGAACATTGACAGATCGAAAACAATCGAGAACGTCCATAACAGGCAGCGATCATGTGACGGGCGCGCGCATGATGCGCGACGATCCTGACACGTGGCGAGTGCGCGCGCGGCGGCGCGGCGCGGGTGCAGACGACTTGCCGCGTGACGTCAGCGGCGCGTAGCGACGGCAGACGAGCGACGGCATGGCCGCGAGCCAAAGGCCGAGCCGAGCCGAGCCGAGGCGAGCCACGAGCGGCGTGACCGCGGTGGCGGTGCTGCGGGGCTTCGCCAGTCGAGCAGCAGAGAGCAAGTAAACATGGCCGCCGCACGGCCACATAATAATGCGTAGCGGATTCACCGCCGTTGGAAGTGATCGCGTGCGAGTGCGTGTACGATGTTGCTGAAGAGCCGGACTGCGACGGTGAAGAAATATCGCAGGCATCATGGAAAAAACGGTGCCAGATCCGCGGCCGGTAAGTGCCAATCGAGCGACCGCTACGCACAAAACCCGCGAGATCGCCGCACGATTCTCACTCACTCCACCAGTCTCCGTTTCACTCCCTCCCCCCCCTCTCTCTCTCTCTCACACACACATTTCGACCTTCCGCTCACCCCCTTCATGCATTCGGGTCCCCTCCCCAGCCGCTCATCTCTGTCGTGAGGGCCTCCTGCTCCCCGCGATATCGACCATGTATATAAACACACTGAAACACACCAGCTGGAGCGATGCATGACAGTGAGCTGCGTCCCAGCAAATGAGAATGGATTGAAATGGATTAAAATGGATTCAGATTTTCAGAAATACGTATTCATGAATGTTAAAATGAATCCTTTCAATCCTGAATGCATTTTTATTCATTTATAGGAATTGCGTAAAGCAAATGTCTATGCCTTTTCAATCCTGAATGCATTTTTATTCATTTATAGGAATTGCATAGAGCACATCTTTATGGCTTTCAATCTAAAAATAATAGCATTTTCTGTGGATCGTGAATATGGACTACTCAATTCAGAATTGTGAATAGGTAGTACAGTTTTTTTAATTTAATTAAATTAAAAAATGATACCAGCAATTTCTGTGCAACGTGAATACTGCCGATTCAATATTCTGAATATGAAATGCAGTTTTTCAATCTAATTGAATAAAAAAATTTTTATTAAAAAATGGACCATATATGCTACTTAAATTCAAAATTATAAGTAGGAAATTTTTTATTTTAATCCAACTAAGTTCAAAAAAAGTTGTAACGTAGAAATAATATGTTCTTTTGTTTCTCTTTGATTAGAAGTAAGATGAATGATCGAACATTTGCAAACGAAATCGAACACAGCCCGAATATTAGGCTAATCACGTCGCGCGACATCGGCCAAGCGAGATTAGATTATCCGACATTTACCCAATGTTGTTTTATATTGTAGCAATGTAAATTGTTTATA
>NW_017304269.1:1577132-1582884 GCF_001594115.1 Trachymyrmex septentrionalis | reverse complement strand
GACATCGGCCAAGCGAGATTAGATTATCCGACATTTACCCAATGTTGTCTTATATTGTAGCAATGTAAATTGTTTATATTTTATTATATCTGTCAAATGATATTGTTATTATATCTATATAATTTTGTTACTAGTTTAGCTGGTTGTAATTGAAGTAAAGAATGAATAACACATTTACCATGAAGAAGTGGTGTAGCGGGTAACGTAGAAGATTCATAATCCAGAGGTGTCCCAGGTTCGAATCCCATTGAGGTGCGTTTATTAATACTAATTTGAAGTAGTTATTTCAAGTATAATCGTTATATAACTGTCTTAGGAATAAAATTTGTAACTCTTAAATATGAATGTAATTTTTTTCGAATATTAAACTAGTGTCAGCTTGGATCCGATCCATTCAGTCATATTCATGGATTTAAAATACGTATTAAAAAAAATTTTAATTCATTTTAATCCATTCTCGTTTGCTGGGGTAATAAATTAGGGATCTGCCTTAGACTTGCGCAAGCGCAAGATTCAAAACTTGCAATGAGCATTATCACATCTCACGAATCTCATGAGTGTCGCGATATTTTTTTTCAAATCGCCTCTCCATTCGGCTCCACATTTTTATCGTTCAAACGAAGATACGAGTGTCGACGAGACATCGTACGACATATTACGTTTCGCCGTTGTTCGTCGTATAGGATGGATAGTCGTACTCTACGAATACCGTAAGATCTGTCATTCTTAAGCGTTTATGTACAAACGCACGCACACACATGCGTGCGTGCGTGCGTGCGTGCGTGCGTGCGAGGTATGTAGGTATGTACGGTACGTACACGCGATATGGCGGCGAGAGAATGATCCGGATCGCTCTTCCCGGATTCGTTTCTCTCCGATCGATCGGCGAGCCTTGCGCACGCGATATCAGTCGTTTCGGCCGAAGTCGGATCGCCTCGCGATTTTGTTTATTATGGAACGTGATTAAGGCGAAATGCAACGGTCCAAATACGTTTTCGATACCCAGAAAGATACGCAAGTAATTACTCTGTGCAAGTAATAATTACTTATTTCAAGTCTTTCAAAAGTTCATCCGCAAATCTATCGTAAGTTCATCAAAAGAATTGAATTTATTCAAAATATTATATTCTGAATCCTAGTAAGTTTAATACTTCAATCAAGTTTATTAAATTAATACAAATTCGATTTGCTTGAAAAGTTCATTATGAAAAGTTCGTTTCTTCGATCAATTTAATTTATAATATTTTTCAAAGGAAAATAAATTTTTGTTTTGAGTATATAATAACGAGTTTTTCTAAAGTTTTATAATCTAGCAGTAGATTAATATTTTCTGTACGCCGACATAATTAGGATCGCCGTATCATAATTTTTTAAATTAGAACTTACAAGCTAAAAATTTTCAGCATTTTGCTTGCAATTCCGAACGCATACAAAAATATGTGTAAATTAGTAAAATTAGTTAGTGACTAATTCACAATTAATTGCTTATTAGGAATATACTAATTTAACGTAGAAAATTGACCAATCATAATCAATTATTTTCCTTACATTCGATTGTTATTAATTAATTTCTTATTTCTTAAAGTCGTAATCACACTAGTGATTAACGATTACTTTTCAGCTAAAACAAAGCAAAATGACTGATCTGATTGATTGGAAAGTAATCGCATCGTGCACTAGTTACGATTACAGCTATAGGCTTTCTACAATAAGCTAATTACTTAAGTTTTAAGTCTTAAATCATTAGGTATTAACCAATCATAGTCGAATGTGAGAAGAATAATCGATAATTGGTTAATTTATTATAGCTTAATAGACTTTCTACAATAAGTCATTACTTAAACTTTAAGTCTTAAGCTATATGAAATTAACCAATCGATTTTTTTTCCTCACATTCGACTGTGATTGATTAATGTCTTATGATTTAAAACTTAAATAATACTTTATTGTAGGAAACCCATAAGATTTAAAGCTTAAGTAATGACTTAGAAAGCCTATTAAAGCTATTAAATAAAAGAGGCTATCGCGGGACGAGTCAAAGCAAAATATTTAGATTTCTTCAAACTTCGATACTTATAATTATTTCGAACGCTTTTCGAAAATCTTCGGGCATTCTAAAAAGAATTTTCTAAAAAAGAAAACAATATCCCGGGAAAAAAGAGACGGTCAGCAACTCTATATTCAACACATTTTATCCAAGAGATGTCCTGAAAGATTCTTGGACGTAGAACATAAGAATATCTGAATGTTCCTTAAAGATCTGTGATGTACGGACAATACAAATTTTACTCTCGAGATTTACTGCGAACTGATCTCTCGAAACTTTTGCTGTCAGCTTTTCGTGGTTCAAATGAAGATTTGAAGATCCATGTGAATTTTCAATTATTCTGTCTCGAATTCAGCTCGTATAAAAAAAGTGAAAAATGTTTTGGGTCATATTATTGTATCGCATTTTTGAATGTTATAAAATTATACTAGAATTTTTCAGATATTTCAGAGCTCAAAAACCCTTTGAAAAATATAATGAGGCTAATGACTCGATTGAACTAAGAAGGCAGTAAAAAAACGGGAAATTAAGTGATATCAGATTACGCAATGAATAATTGGGAATTAAAGATTAGAATTCGATCACTACCAGATAATTTTAGTCCGTTTCATTTGGAATTAGTTGAATCCTAATCTCAAATTCACAATCCTCAATCTTGAATTCGTGATTCGATACGAACTTTACGCGAACTAATCAAAAATTCGATTAGAAAAATATAAAAAAAAAAAAACGAATTATGATATTATGTATTCAAGCTTTAGTTTAGCATTGTATTTCAAGACCGATGAATAATGGGAAAACAGTTTGGAAATTGAGATCCACGAAAAAATATTATCGAGTACCAAGATCTACTTTGAATGTAGCCTTCTTCACTCATTTGTATGAAAAAAGAAAAGGTATAAGCAATGAAACTATCATGCAGACTTCTCGCATCCGGCTGCAACGGATACGCTAACCGTTTCGGCGCGGCGGTTCAATTTGTTAATAAGAGTCCGTTAAAAATATCTCCGGAGATGTTTCGGCGGAGTTCGCGACTTACGAGCGTCACTCGAAGATACGTCGCCGCGAAAATGCATTCTTGGCGCGCCGCGATAAGAATAGAGCCTTGGGCGGCGAGAGGGGAAGGACGATTCGTAATGTGATAACGAATACAGGAGAATACACAGAGAATCACGTGTGCGTAATTGAGTCGCTCATTGTAGATCGTCATAACAGATAATACGGTCACATCATCTCGCACTTTTTCTATGTATTTTATTATACAGTTATTTATGTAAATACTTAATTCGTAAACGATCGATATTTCTTAACGATAAAAGTTTTAGAACGTCAGAATAGACTACATTGTATAAGATAAAATGCTAATTTCAATTTGAATGACGTATAGTGAACAAAAAAAAATGTTAATTTTAACAATATATTGTTTGTCAATATTTGGCATTGTTGACTATTCGTATTTTTCGTACTTTTTACATAAACTATATAAAAATATAAAGAAGTAAAATAATATAAAAAAAGTATTAAGGTATATATAAAAATGGTACAACGTTTAATAAGTATTTTTGAACTATTCATGAAACGAATAGCATTAATATATCGTTTGTGGCATATTCAGGAGTTGGTCATTATCAGAAATAGCTCTAACACGTACGTGGGTCTGTTATTTGCGGCCGCAGTATGTTACACTTTCTACATTTAATAAAATGAGATATATAATTTTGAAAAACTCGAAGAGCTAAGAATTCCGATAATCTAAAGTCGATAATCTAAAGATGTTACGCTCCACGAAACTATCGTTTAGATAGTTTCATTATTCCGAGATGCGAAAATAGAAATCTATACACGGACAGCAATAGATTTTATCAATTAAATTCAACCTCAACGATTTTACAAGATTGAAGTTTGTTTTAAATACTCTACAATTTGCTTCGGATTTTATATTTTTTATAATTCCGTTATAATTTTATTTGTGTTTACATATTTGTACATGTTTTAAATAATCAAAGATGTAGACTGCGTAATCCGTGTGTACAGTTGATCGACAAAAATTAGAGAGATAGGGCGCGAAGACGACCAATCTCTGTCTCTTCCTATTCAACGGTATAATGTTATTAAAAAGAAAGAGAGAAGGAGAGATTGGCCGTCTTCACGCTTCCTCTCTTTCATTTTTATTGACCACATTAGATATACTATTTAGATATGAATGGCGCGATCCACGGCTCTATGTCTTTGGTATTAACGTTTTATGTTGCACTTCCGATTTTTCGAATGTTTCTTGTATTAAAACACATACATAACCAAATAGACATAGGTATTCTATCTGGAGTTCTAATTAAATAAATTATTTATTTAATATTAGTACTAGCCAATTAATCACTTATTTTAAGTATTAAAAGTATTGTTTACTTTTAATATTAAAAATAAATGATTAATTGGCCGGTAATTAAATTTTTGTAAGAGATCTTTATGACACGTGAAAAGTTAGCCCACTTTCGGTATCAGCGGTGGTCACGTGATTTTCTCGGCGATCACGTGCTAGCTAATACTGGGTGTGCGGCACGATGTATCAAATAAATTTGCGCGTTCATTATCGTCGATGGATACTCAGGCGTCAGGTAACGATTTTAAGTGCCCGAATTAAGTACTTCGCGTTATCTCGAAATGATGTGCCCGACGTTGTTAGTATTGTCGTAAATGTAAACGAGTATCACTTAACGGGCGATCATAAATCATTACACAGTCTGCTTAAACTCGGAATTAAAATCGAGCGAAGTTGTTTTTTTTCTTCTAAAAATTACTGTATGAACTTATATTCGTTATTATCATCTATATTAAATGTATGACTATTTGAGATTATTTCATTCTATATTATATAATTATATATTTTATGTTCATTTAAATAATTGTAATTAAAGTCAGCAAATAGGTAAAGATAAAATTTATTTAAATATTGAATATTTAAATAATTTAAATACAAAAGTTTTATGTAATAAAGAATTAAAACTAACGCACTTTATTAAACGTCGATCTTTTTTTAAATTATATATGTTAAAAGATATTTTTAAATATATAAAGATAAAAATCTCTATATAAAGAAATTGTTAGATTTAACGCCCGCAAAGAGTCTAATCGAATGGCGAGAGAAGCTTTTTGCAGATCACACAAACGACGCGATGCCAGCGCGTTAAACGCCTTCAAGGCCTTTGCAATGTAGACTCAATCACCACCAATCTGCAGGGTCTTAGCAATTTGTTTCTTCGAACAATCTCAAGCGGCATCTGCGAATCGCAAAGTATCGCAGATGCCGAATAAGGACGTCTGATTCAGTTACTTTCGCTTACGTCATTGATACTTGGAGGAATCTCAAATTGACGTTGAATATCTTTACCAAAAATATCAGTGTATACATTTTTAATTTGTTACCGAATTTTACCACACACCGATACTTGTACAATTTTATTTGTTGGATCTTTCTGTTAATAATATCAATATTTTGAAAATAATGCAGATATCAATGCCCAATGATATCAGAGTTAATGGGAATGTTTTTTTCTTGAAAGGAATTCAATGGCAATAACAAAAGGCTATGCTGTTAATCGTAACAATGGTTTATTAATAAAATATAGGATTCCATATTTTTTATATCACACACACAATAGATATTATAAATTATTTTTCAAAAGAAAATGACTTGTGTATTTTATA